>NW_015629561.1:1150382-1174994 GCF_001515625.1 Sinocyclocheilus rhinocerous
CTTCCTCTTTTGGAAGGCCAACCAAAGTAGTTTCGCTTTCACAACGAAACACAGCGCCTTCATGAATAAAAGTTACGCCTTCTTTCTTTGCTTGAACATTTGGGCGGCGTTATGCAAATTTTTCCACATAGTGATGTAGATATGTGGGGGCGTGTTAGAATGAGCCGTTTTAGGTAGGCGTGGTTGACTCTTAACTTTTATAAAGAATATCTCTTTGGATTTGAGACTTTAGTCTTTGCAACTTTACAGATCTTCTTTATGCACCAAGAGCTTGTAACACTCCAAAGAGAAAGGAAAATTTGAAATCGCATCATATGACCCCTTTAAAGTTCATTAAATAACATATGAAATGCGTTTATTAAAATAACTTAAATATGGTGAATTAGATCTTGGAAAGCCTTATACTCAACACAAAAACATTCCCACTGGACCAACAATTCATAGCGTTCAAAAGTTGGGGTTCAGTCAAATTGATTCATCAAACTTTATTAAGGACACACACGGTCCAAAAACACAGACAATACAACAGACAAAATAAATATCCACAAAATCACATATTTACATACAGACTAAGATGCCAGATTTTCCCCGAGTCTTGATTGACTCATTATTTTTTATACATTTTAATCAAAAGTGACAGTAAAGATATAATGTTAAAAAGATTTCTATACATCACCGTTGTCTTTCTTTAACTTTCTATTAAATTTAACTTTGCTATTAAGCAGCACAACGGTTTTCAACATTGATAATAATAAGAAATGTTCCTCGTGCACCAAATCAGCATATCAGAATTATTTCTGAAGGATCATGTGATCATGTAATAGCTGCTGAAACTTCATCTTCGGCAACACGTGAATAAATGACATTTTATAACATATTAAAATGGTTATTTTAGATTGTTCACAATACTTCACAATATTAATGTTTTTACTATATTTTGATCAAATTAATGCAGCTTTGGTGGGCATAAGAGAGAGAGAGAGAGAACCGTATCAACCACAAACCTTTGATGGATAGTGTAGTTGATATTTATTTACTGATCGATGCATTTGTTAATGAGAATACAGTGGGATGTTTTCTGTCCAAAACAGCAGCTTAATGCAAAATTTCTAATCGTGTTATTGTTTAAATTTTAGATTTAACTTGAGCAAATACCCTACTACAGAGCTGATCACACAGACTAGTTACTGACTATTGATTTTCTATCAAAACACTACAAGATCGTTTTTAATTAACTGTGCATAACCTAATTAAGCCACTTTGTGATATCAACCTGCACGTCTGTTCACTCCCTCCAGCACGTTTTTAAAAAAGTGACTCACATGCACTCACATATTAAACAAAGATATGTTATACTCGCTCTGGCCAACAAATAATAGTCAAATGTATTGCCTCAGAGTCTGTTTCTTGTTCTTTATAGCTCTCCTGGACAGATAAACCAGTAAGGGCTTTAACACAATTCATATAGCTTGTTTAAAGCTTAAAATACTTCTGGTCACTATCTGTTGCTCTGGAAGTGTAACTTTTCCGCCATCAGTCTTGCGCTGATTTAGACGAGAGGGGCATTTAATGTCAGATTCAAGCATGCCTCCACACTAGAGCCGTGAGGAAATGCCTGGAGAAGTCATATTTCAGCTGAGATTTATGGGAGGAACTTCGCCACTTCGCCCGCTCTTTACGTCCCTGAGCTATTGAAATGAACAAACTGTTCTACGAAGATGTGGTCGTGAGCGCGCAGGAAGAGGAATCGCTTTATCACTCTCGGTGACAGCAACAAATCAGTCGGCTTGAGGCACAGGAACACACACTCGCAGACTGATATGAGGACAGGCGATTTGACATTTTCCACAACTTTACGAGACAATACGATCATAATCCAAACAAAACGTCTTGAATCTTTTCAAGAAATGTCTGCTTCTGTCACCCTCTCTCTCTTTCTTCTGTTTGTCTGACACGGTGTGATGAAATCCTGTGTCTTTCCAAGGCTATCAACACACATATACCTTCAGAATACATTGATCAAAATCACTCATGCTTAATTTGAATATAATGGAGAGCCTCTCCTGGATGAGGGAGGCTTAATTATAGCTCTCTCCTGTGAACTGTTCGTACATTGACAGGCTTAATGCGAGGCTACTCTCACAAGCAATCTTCCCTGTCCAGGTTCTTGCCACCAATCATCCACACACTACAATTTGACTGCCTTAATATACAGCCCCTCACATCTGAGGAATATGAAGAACGACTCCCTCCTCAGCCGCACGTCCACAGTTCTTTGTGTCACTCTGATGGAACTTCTGATTGTTCCAGATATAATGTGACCTCACGCAGGAGCTTTGCAAGGTTCACGATTGTTTGATCACATTGACAAATGAATGGTTTATAATGCAAGGACAATATCAGAGAATGATGTGAATTGACAAATGTTCTATATAGATATTAGCTTGTCAAGAAAAAGCCGTGCTGATTTAGGGGTATGACACTGCAACGCCCAAGACTAACCAAGTTTATCAATGTTTAGATATGGCATGCTCTATGTGTGTGTCTGTCACTGTCACATTCGCTGTGTCTAAAGCCTAAGGCAGCTTCTTATGATTTAAAATAAAATAGAGATGACCAAGGTAATATTTATAAGTTGATAAAACCATAAGTTCATAAGTCGGTTAAAAAAAAAGACATTTATAAGAAAATTTACTCCATCAAATGCCTTTTTTATTCTTTACACCAACTGCACACACAGGTAGGTAGGTATCATAGTAGACAGGATGTAACTAAACCTTAAATTCAGACTGTCCTCTTCCTCTTACAGGATGTTTGTATCTGATTTGAGCTTTAGATGAATTGCAATTTTAAAGGTGTGTTCACATTAACAATTTTTTTGTGAAATTTTGCAGTCATTTTCTATTGCCAATGTTTGAAGTCTCTCTGAAACCAAGCAGCTTTCTGCAGGTCAACGTGCAAATCCGTAAGAAAAACCTCCGAAATCTGCATGGGGAAAACTTTCAGCTTCACGCAAAATTCCCAATCGTATAGATTTCTATTGATTCACCTGCAAAATCTTCACACCTTAAGACAATATCTGAATGCCTAAACAAATGTGCTCATGCAAAGTAAAAACTATCAATGATTTTCCCCCCCTAACTTCTAGGGATGCACCGATAACTAGGGATGGGTACCGAAACCCGGTATTTAATCGGTCCCGGTTCTAAATTATGAAAGCCCGGAGTATCGATAAGCTCTGACGTTAACGGTTCTGCTATCGGTACTGGAGAAATTAAGAAAACACACATACATTTATTATTGCTATATATACATTATCTTGCGAATTCTATCTCACCAGAGTCGCCAGCTGTTTTTCAAACATTTGTCTGCCGACTTTACTGTTGCTAAATTGCGGGACGTGTTTGATAATTAAACGTTGAAAGCACAATCCGCACAAGAGACGCTGTTCCTCGGGCTGAAATGTGTGCGCGCGGCACGCTCCAAAACGGACAAACAAATTACACTTTGAGCTTCGGTCTACGAAGTATATGTATGCGATTAATATAATGTTAAACATTCAGTATTAACGCCTGTATAGCTGATGTACGTGAGCTGATAAGCAAACACGCTGAGTGGATTGAGCACGCGGCGGCACAGATGCGCGAGCTTGTCGAACGAATATCCCTTTCTCACAGACATCACTGTTTGTAGTTCGGTCGGATGTCAAAAACAAATGAGTAAACCAATGCACAAGTTACTTAACGGGCATTTGCTATAAACAATTTATTTTCAACCTTAAGCATAACACGACTTTATGGCGAAAGTGAAACTATCAGCCAGTGTGAAATGCGCTAGGCTGTACTGTACTTGTCCCTCTCATTCTGCACAATACAAATACGTGCGCGCGTTGCGCGTGTTTTGCTTGCTTCATGAGTGTTTCTGCATTATATGAGTCGCTTTGGAATATAAATCGCAGCCCATTTCAGTTGGAAAAAAACGCGCCTTATATTTCTGAAAATATCACAGTTAGGAGATTTATAACGAGTGGTTCCCTGCATTATTACAGCAAAACGCGTGATTACAGAACTGAGCCGCTGCAGTGGAGCAGCTCTAATGCTATTAAATTAAAAATAATCTACCATAGAGCAAAAAAATAAATAAATAAACGAACAGTGAAAGTAACAAAAACTCGTAAAATACATTATAATGGGCATAATTAAGTGTGAAAATAACTGAAGAATATACAGTCAAACCAAAAATTATTCAGACAATTGTAATCCATTACATACCTTTCTATCAAAGTCTGATATTATCAAGATTAATTTGTTCTGACAGTTTAACAGTTTAAGTTCTTGTCATATTTTATTACCATTTTCTAAACTATAGCGAATAAACTATGATAATATGAGAAATGTTGAATAAATTTTGGTTTGACTGTATCTATTTGATAAATGAAGTTAACCAACTAACATTATACATATTCTTTTCATTTCTGTACCCAATATTTAAAAAATGTATTGGTAAATTTAAAAATATCGGTACTTGGTATCGGCAAGCACCAAAAATAAAAGTATCAGGTGAGTACTGGAAAAAGTGGTATCGGTGCATCCCTACTAACTTCATACTAAACATGGTTAACATGGACAGCAATGTATAAAGAGGTCAGAAAGGTCATTCATAATACCATGGTCAATAAATGGAGGATAAGTGTGTTTCATCACTAGAGAAGCAATCGGACACGGAGAAACTTCACTCCAGCCTGATCCCATTCTCCTGCCACAATTACCTGTCTGTATGTTTCGTGACAAATTATAGAGAAGTGAAAAGTGATTAAAACTATAGAAACAGAAAAAATATCAAGAAAAGCCTCCCACTGAATCTCATTAGCATTTATTTTTACTTGAAAATGAATCTGTGAAAGCACCCTAGACTCTATCAAACATTTAACGATACTTGAGGAATAATTTGCACACAGTGTCTGTTCATGCAACCAAAAGTATTATTACAGTTGCACACACTGACAAATGAAAATACACACTTTGCATGAGCAAAAAAAATAAATCTCTAAATCATCGGCAGTGTATATTTCACAGTGAAAAACGACCGTGCCGGTGGTCATAATAATCTATAACAGTGTGTTCATCCTTCATCATTCACCTCATCAGTATGAGTTCAGATTTACACACACTTCCACCACTTGTTTGTCTTCATCCTACACACAGAAGTGTTTGCGCTCGTGTTGTTTTTGTCTGTCACACCAACATTTTCTATTTCTGTCGTTTTGTTTTACTTTCATTTCAAATCTAAACAATCTTACAGGATTTTAGTTTGGCCCGTCCGCAAAAGGTTTGAAGTGATAGTGAAGACAAAAAAAAAAACCCGCATTACCGTAAATTCATTACAGCGGCCTGGCAGTATTTATAAACACGACGAGATGTTGTTTAAAATATCTGACTTAACAGATTACAGATATAAACTTTTTACAGCGGGAAACGAGTGGCGAAATATGCTGTGTTTACACTGGTGGAGGAAAGGTACACACTCGTCTCCTCGGAGCCTTGAGTGGCACGTTAAAAAACGAAATAAACATTCAATAAAATAAACAAGGGCTGCTTGTGTATGCTTACGTGACAAAGGGCCTTTACCTTCTCGGGTGGGAGCGATGGGGTCGAGGAAGGTGTGCAAGAAAGACCTGGACACATAACCTGCTGTCTCCCGCCCTCAGGTGCTGTTAAAGAACCAGTCCAGGATGAGTTTCAAAGCTGTTTCGAGTCTGCAGAGAGACGGAGAGTGGGAGAAAGAAAGGTATGATGTTACAGCACTAATAAGAAATGCCTGAAGGGTGTCATTCTTTGAAGGTTACAGTCGGCTGTTTGTAAAGTGCCTTCGAGAGGACCTTGATGTGTACTTAGCTTCACATATATGGCCCAAAATACCCATAAAAAAAAAGAAAAAATCAACCAGTTAAAAGTGATTTCAAAAAGTTTTTTATGAGAAGGATAAGTGTTGCATCGGTTCATAAAACCTGCATAAAAACGCAAATTTGTGCATTTATAAATATTATACTAACTTTTAATATTTACAATAATAACTACGCTTTTAAAAAAGTATTCTTGTTCCCCAGCAACGCACCATAAGAAATTAATATTATTATTATTATTACTAATATTATATGAATTATGATAGTAGTAAATTTTTTCAATTCATAATAATAACAGCAATCATAAAAACAGCATTTTATTATTTATTTAATAATAATAACATTGTTGTTATAATTAACTACTATGAAAATGTTATTATTATTATTATTATTATTATTATTAAACAGAAAAAATAATGACAAAACCAGGCGCCAATAAAGAAATGAACTGACTGTCCCATAACAAACACTTTTAAAAAAGTATTCTTGTTTCCCAGCAACCCACCATAAGAAATTATTATTATTATTATTATTACTACTACTAATATTATAAGAAATATTATGATAGTAGTAAATTTTTTCAATTAATAAAAATAATAACAACAATCATAAAAACAGCATTTTATTATTTATTTAATAATAATAACGTTGTTGTTATTATTAACTACTATGAAAATATTATTATTATTGTTGTTGTTGTTAAACAGAAAAAAGTAATGACAAAACCAAGCGCTAATAAAGAAATGAACTGACCATCCCAGAACAAACTCAACATTGTATTACAGACTCTGTAGGCTATAAGCGGAAATTAACTAGCAGTTCAACTGTTTTAGGAAACATCCCAAAGTAAACAGAAGACATTTAAAATCTGGCTGCTTTACTTTATTTTCACAGCATGCGTCTAGCGTGCTCGAGCTGTTTACATATCTGTCACTAGCTGTACCTGGTGCGGCCAGGGGTCCATAAACACACTTTACCTTCCCTCTTTCTCTCTCCCCTTTTCTTTCTCATATACATGCACACGTACAGACAGCCCATCTCTCCCTCCCTAGCCCTTTTCATGACTGCAAGCATTTTAAATAACTTGATCAGCCCTAAAACAAATAGAGGTGGAATTGCTACCCCATGTCACATCTGTGTTCTGTTACTGGTGACAGGAAAACGGAGGGGAAAAGGCGGCTGCTCTTGAAAGGCTGCCACTTTAAGGAGAAGTTTTCAAAAACACCATTGACCGTGCATGCAATTAGAGCCAATATGCAATGTAGGCAATGTCATTTTCCCCATAAATAAAAACATTTT
Source organism: Sinocyclocheilus rhinocerous (assembly GCF_001515625.1). Classification (NCBI taxonomy): domain Eukaryota; kingdom Metazoa; phylum Chordata; class Actinopteri; order Cypriniformes; family Cyprinidae; genus Sinocyclocheilus; species Sinocyclocheilus rhinocerous. The sequence goes on from NW_015629561.1 coordinate 1,157,584, forward strand.
GCTTGGGTCCCTTCAGGCCTGGACCAGGGGTATTCGAAACGGAAGCTATAGAGGAAATGGAAATTAATGAACAGAGCATTCAGTGTAAGACTTTTTAAATAAGGGTGATCAAACTGATCATCTGACCACAAAGAAAGAGTGGCAGGGTTGTGAAACGACCCACAGTGTGTGTGCGCGTGCGAGTATGCAACGTGAACTCTGACACTCTGAATCATCGGCCAGATGTAGTTTGGTATTACACACCCGGCCGGGACTATAAGGATGAGCGAGGCTTGACCCAGCTGACTCTTCACTGCTGGACCATGAGAGAGCTTCTGGAGGAGCATTATTTTAGCACAATGGAAAAATACTCTGATTGATGTGACCAAATAGAGCTATTGTTTGTCAATTTTTAGGAGTTTTTATCACAACATGGCACTTTATGATAAATGACTGAAGACTGCTTTTTTTCTTCCAACATCCACTCAGCATGTTGAACCAACAGGTAAACATTTAGATAAAAACGTTCACTCAGAAGAACCCAGAAAATCTAAATAATAGCTCTTACACAAACTTAAACCCCAACCTGTGCAACTCTGTTTCTGCTGAGGAACTTTCAAATAGCGCCACCTAGTGGTCCATCTAGATTAAACACATTTGAACCTGATCTTTTCTTATTGAATAAGAATAATACCTATCAGAAGTTTTTTGGCTTGGTTTTATTTTCATCTAGATCTCTAGTGTCAAATATTTCACAACAAAAGTCTGTTTCTTCCTGGCTCGAGAGTTTGGAAGTGCTGTCAAAACAGAAGACAACAACAACTGTTTGTCATCGCTACAGCCCCTGGGAGCATCGCTGTTTGCTCAGAACAGGCATCTGGCTATTGTTAACAACGGCTGCTTCGCTAACCCCAAACTGTTGACATCCGGTGTATCTTTTACAATTTGGAAAGACAGCAGGGATTAGAGGAACACAATGTACCTTTCTGAATTCAAGGCCATCGTTCAATGATGCATTCCAAGATGTTCTGCCAGATCATTAGTTTGATTTTTAGATCAATGAGAAATTAATTTATATTTTTAAAGGTATAAGAAAGCTGAAGTGGGGCAAAAAGAGGATGTATAGGCTATGACTAACACCCTCATCCCCCTCCTTTTTTTCCTCCATAACCCTTATCGTCTCGGACTAGAGGGACTTGGTAGGCTATAGCCACCTGCAAATTACAACTTAGTACTTGAAGAGTTAAGAATGTGTTTCTTTCAGGCTATTGTTGGAGTGCGCAGGTCAGGGGGTGGGGCGAACAGATTCTGGTAAGAGCCTTTAATCCACAGGCTGTCAGGGCCAAACCCTGCTTGACGCCCTATTGAAGTGTAACAGAACAAAACACTGGGCCCCTCACTAAGCTCCTGCCCGGGCCCCATTCACAGCAACAGGAGAGCAAATTCTTCAGCTGCAAAGAGCCCCCTTCTTAAAGGGGAACACACAAACTTCAAAATAACGCAACACACAGGAGGAACATATAAATGGCCAATCACTGTCGAGAGTGCATTTGTCAGGGACAGAAAATCTTGACATTTTTTCCCTCTGCATTTTCAAATAGCAATCCCACTATAAAACAACGACCCTTGCTACAATTAAAACATATTGAATCGACTGCAACAATGCCGGCATACTGCAATGAAAAATATGAAAACGTACCATTGAAATCAAAGCATTTCAAAGCTTTATTTGTGTAATGTGCAATTTCTTTAAAAAAGACAAATGACACATCACATTTTATACTATTTGAGGTAATCTTAAACTGAAGGTCTCAATATTAAGTACCTTAAAAAAATTTTTTAAAACACTTTGCCACCCCGATGTCCTTGTGAAATTTACATTAATTTGCTTTTAAATGAAGGTTTTAGTAAACAACTTTAGCCACACATTCAATTTAAACTGGAGAATGCAAAGGAGACATTCACTGAAATATATATATACATATATTATGTTTTTTGCAAATATGCCCTTTAACTCTGAAGGCTTGGAAACAGATGTGAACGCTGCACATTTCAGTACATTTGACCCGACTCAGACTACTGGGAATCAGAAATGGAAATACCAAATGTACAACAAAATATGACAAGTTTTATTACATTGTGATTAGCGAGGATTATTTTACCCTCTTATGCAGAGAGTAATAATTTCCTGAAAATGAATGTAATACTTTTCAACTAATGAAAGCCCTGTGGAAATTTTCTGAAGGTTAACTATATACTGTTCAAATTAGATGTAATTGTGCTATGAGTAAGATCTTGTCCTGCTCATTTTACTCAGGCTGAAAAGTAAATTAATTAAAATGGCATGCCTTTGAAAACAAAACAAAAAACAAAAAAATAAAGTAAATAAATAAACAAAAATAGTGTAATTAATTTTATGAAAACTGAAATAGCTGTAGTCTTAATCACATTTATTCATATAACTTCTAATATCTAAAGAGCTATTCTAATACATAGACTATAAAACTTATATCTGTTGTATCTGAGAAGAGCTCAGCAGTTGAAGTCATGCATATATTAGACAAAACTTGCATTAATCAGATGGATCCACTGACCAACCACAGCTCTAATACTCTAGGTTAAGAGATGCATATTCATGATACATGTATTCAAATGCACGGACATGTCCGACAGACCCAACCCCCTAAACAAGAAACCAAACTCCCCCATACCTCTTATTACCCTTTTAATTACAAAACGGTGCTGCAGTATTAAAGGTTTGTTTAGATAAAGAAGAGCATCTGCTGAGATTAGCACTACATTATTCTTAGGGAGCAGAATAAAATGTTAAAACAGAAGACCGTCAGGGATACAGTGACATTTAGGATCCATCTCCTGCAAAAGAGCTGCTGTTTAAACATTGTGTTGATCATTTTGGATCAATAAATCAGAAATAAATGATGTATTCTCTAAATATTCACATGGCACCTGATGAGAAAGAATAATGAACATAATGAATATTGAATACATAATGAGTGAGGTTCACAGGTAAATCTGTATAATCAAGCTGATCAATATAAAAATTATATTGATATATTTTTATCATGGTTAATACAGACATTTGAGAGGCTGAAGTTAAGTACAGTGAAAGGGAGTCCGTGCAATAGCATGCTGTAAGAAGGTAAATGGTAACTATAGAACTGAAAATAAAAGCTATATTTTTAAGGGGAAAAAACTGCATTATGTGTTGTAAAATAGCGTTTAATTAATTTTCTAAACATGCAAAACGATAATATTAGTATATAATAATTTGTAAAGCTTACAAAACTAAGTATATTTATGGAAACATTTGTCATATATTTACTACAAAAATACAATCTAAAAAAATGCCGCTTGTGCTCGTTTTTAGATGGCTTTTAGATATTAGACTTTTAGGTTTTAGGTGAAAAAAAAATCGAATTCCTCCACTAAATTAATAAAAACTATTTAGATTCACTGCAATGCTCAGGGTTACAGTACAAAATAAGTATATTTTAGCACGATCAAATATGAAAGTCTATTATATGATATATACGATATGAAAACGTATATTATATAAAAAGCAATTTGCATGTTTAAAATGAGAATATTACATTTCCGGGAAAAGGTTCTTAGACAATCCGACACAATAAAATTACATATATTTAACTTCAAATTAGCGTTCTCATACACACAACGTGGCATTTCACTGATTTAAATGGGTATTTTTAGACAAAAGATGGACAGCTATTTATCTGAACAGACGTCCCTTCAGAAAATTAATTACAACCTTCAAAAACGCAGTAAAATCAAACGACTCATGCAAAGATACTCCAGCCAAAAAATAAAAAGAAATACTCCAGCCTTTTCTTATTGTAATGGCGTTGACTGTTGTTTATTTCAAGAAGCGTACTGAATTTCACGTAGAGTATAAAATAGATTCTGTATTATCAACTCATTTTTATAATCGTTCAGTCCAAATTAAATTTACAAATACCAGATCCATTATCATTTTGCTGATCACCTGTACAATATTTTGAGTTTAGGAAAGAGTGGATAATGTAGGGGCATTTAAACTGCTAAGATACATAACGAAAATATCCTCATATTATTATTATTAAAACCGAAAGTGATTCTGGAACGAGCTGCGGACCAAAGCCACGTTGCTGAAAACTGATCTACAACAATAAAAGTGTACTTAGGCGATGGAAGGTTTTTTTTTTTACCCCCCCTTCCTGAATCCTTGTATTATGGCGCCCTCTTGTGGCCAGTGTCACTGAGGGTTTCATTCCCTAATATTTTGCATAACATCTCATTTTGTGTTCCTCTGAAGAATCAGTTCAATCAAATTACTGTTTATAATATTAAGATTGTAAACATTAATTTTAATGCACAAAATTATTTCCACATCTATCCTTAGGGTAGGACGAAGCATTAATAAACCAATCCTGGTGAAGACAAACTGCATGTTATGAATAACCAGCAGATGGAGCCAATTACCATGTATAGACACATGCCCAGCCAATGAATATCTTTTCTCGGTCTTCACTGCATGTTTGCATCACAAGACAGGAAACATACCACAACTCCTGTTTGAAACCTAGAAATAATTTCACAAAATCATAAAGAAATAAAGTAGGGTTTACATTTCTTCCATTTATATGTGAATGTGATGTCCAGCCAATCAGAGCTGTCGTCACTGGAGTAAGTATTCCCTGCTATCACCCACCACAAAAAAAAAAAATATATATATATATTTATGATTTATATATGATTATGATTTATATATAATGCTCACATGACATTTTGACTTTTAATTTTAAAAATGCATATATATATATATATATATATATATATATAATCACACTCACGTAGTACAAAAGCCTGCTTCATACGTTGTTTTAAATGTCTACTGACCTGTTTAAATCCACATCTTGTCCCAGGACAGCATGACCATGATGTCGGACAAAAATAAACATATCTCACAAAGGCCTATAGGTACGTGGTAGCTTCTAAATGTAATGTCGTGCAATATTTGCATTGCTTGTCATCTTTAGGACAAGCTTGTTCCATCTTGTTGTTGTGTAGGCGCCAATATCAAAAACATATTTAAGTTGTGTTTTATTTGTGTAAAATAAACAATTTACACAATTTACTGAATGTTGACTTTTAAGCTGACCCACAGTAATAGCTATTGATAAAGAAAAATGCTAATGAACAAGTATACTAAAACTACTACGCAGTACTAGTAACACAAGTAATTGTGTTGCTTGTTCCAAACTTTCCAGCTCACCTAAAGGAGCACACACGCACTGTGAAAGCTCAACTTTGCGTTTGACCTTGTCCCAAATGGTATGGGATTACATCTCTGCCACAATTCTGCGGGCGAAAGATCATATTTTGAAAAGTGCGTTTTGCACGCGCGGGAACTGAGTTTTGTGGAGAAAATATTTGTCTCGCAAAGAAGAAAGTATTTCGAGCGCACGAAAATCAATTTTGCATTTAAAATAAGTTTTTGGATGTGTGCAGACCTTCTCTTTTGCGTGTGCAACGTTTCACAAGCTTGCTCACCTGATGCCCGCCCTCAGTGCTCTCTAAATGCCAACAGCTAGTGTTGGGTCGTTCTTGAAAGATTTGTTCATTTTGTCGGGAAGAACTAGTCGTCTCGGGGAGTGATTCGTTCAGTCGTGCATGCGCAAGATCCTATAGGTTCTGTACTGGAATTAGTCAAGTAGTTCACCTGTTTCGAGTCTTCGGGTTTTTCGAGTATATCCAATGCTGTCACGTCACGTGACAAAAGAACCAACGATTCGAAAGACTCAAGAGATGAACTAATCAATTCTCTTTCCGGCTCAGACTGCATTGGTTAAAGCTTATGGGGCTGTCACGTGATGAATGAACGACTCAAACCCGAAGTCCCAAATCTCGAAATACTTTTTTCTTTGCGGAATGAGAATTTTCTCCACAAAACTCAGATTGCGCGCGTGCAAAATGCACTTTTGCGCACTCAAAATATGATCTTTCATGCGCAGAATTGTGGCAGAGATCTAAACCTATAAAATGGTGCCCTAAAATCCATCATGGCGTAAAATACTGTTGAGTAGTACGCTGTAAAAAGCATGCTTGAGGGTAAAAGAAGACGCTTATCAGAGCGGTTTTCGAAAAGGATGAACAACTATGGATCCTATTATTTACTTGGAGAATGAAATATGGAAAGCGCAAATAAATACAGAGTTTGTTTTGGCAACATTTTTTGACATAGAAAAGGCATACGATATGTTATGGAAGGAGGGGCTATTAATTAAACTGAATAAGATGGGAATAGGTGAGATGGTCCTCACTGCAGAACACAAGATCCAGGGGGCGAGGTTGGATCCAGATCCAACTCCTCCCCCCTTACCAAAAAATAAACGAAACCCCCTCCACCCCCTTATCCCTAAACCCACCCATCTCCACCCCTAAACCTACCATCTCCACCCCCTAGATGTGGATCCAACCCCGCCCCCTGGATCTTTGTTCTGCAGTGAGGGGCTACTGGAATAGGTGGTAAGATGTTCAATTGGATTAGAGACTTTTTAAAAGAAAGAACTATTGAGGTTAGAATAGGTGTGGAATCATCAAACACGTACTCAATAGAAAACGGTACACCTCAGGGGAGTGTATGTAGCCCTATATTGTTTAATATAATGAATGATGATGTGATTTCTGGAGTTAAGCAGAGAATGAGTAAAGCCTTATATACTGATGATGGGGCATTATGGGTGAGGGGTCGTAACATAAGTATACTGGAGTCAAGAATGCAGAAAGCAATAGATCAGGTTGGAAAATGGTCATATGAGTGGGGCTTTCGTTTATCTGTGGAAAAGACGCAATATATATGTTTCACTAAAAAGCAGATAAACCCTATACTAGATATCAAACTGTATGGACAGTCAGTCATGCAAGAAAGGGTCATAAGGTATTTAGGGGTATGGTTCGACACTAAACTTACTTTTAAAGTCCATATTCAAAAAATGATAGATAAGTGCAAGAGAGGTATAAATACTATAAAAACACCACCGCATGCCACTGATATATAAATATATATGATATATATATATATATATGATATATATATATATATATATATATATATATATATATATATAGCATAAGGATCCAGTGGGGACATAATTACGGATTATAATGACTTATACTGTCTTTTTACGCTTTGCATCGCGCCGCGTAAACATAAAACCATGTCTGCATTTGTGATCTGTGAAATGACAAACAACAAGCGCTACTCTACAACTGCTCAAAACTCGTGTTTGAATCGTCAGTGGCAAATTCTTTATACAAAGTAGTTTCGCTTTCACAACGAAACACAGTGTCACACAAGGCGGCCTTGAGTGAGCGGAGGCCTGCGGATTCGACGAAGGAGGCTTGCGGCAACCACATGGGACTACCCCGGGCTGGTTTTGACCTTTCACAGACATTCTTGATCTCCCTGTGGACAACACTCCATTCAAAATCAGCCATTTCTCACAAACACTGACAGACCTTTTCAGGTCCACTATTCTTTAGGTGACTCTCGACTCTCAGACATTCTTGAAGATTGACAGGCCCTGTCAGTGACTGACAATGTAGCAATATAGCCCCTACTTTCACACACCCAAAAAAAATTTATTTAGTAGGTATTCTGATTGTAGCCTACATGTTGAGGTGACACTGCATGCTAAATTAGCCATGATTGCTGAATCTCTATTTGCAACAAATATATGGGATAAAGGCCAATGTTTACTCTTCTTTGTATGTTCGATCAGGTTCAGTCAAAGTTATCTCAAAGTTACCAATAAAATGTTCAATAACATTATAGTTCTTTCAACACTGGACTTAAACAAATAAACAAACAAAAATCTCAAAATATAGCATGAAAACACAAATCATACTTCATTAGTGTAACATTCAAAGAATTCAAATTGTTTGTCACTTATTTTTGTTGCTCATAAATAGGTGTAAGTATTGTACAATGTGCTATTTTGTATGAATTTGTACAATCTGAGACAACGTGATTTTAACCATTAGCAGGTTGCTGAAAGTGGCAGGACTAAACATTTTGTGTGGTATCATTATGTTGAACAATATATTATTTCTAACGTTTATGCGTTTTAACATTGCGTTTGTCAGGAGGTGTGCACACATACAAAGAGCAGCTGGATTAGGGACAAGCGTCATTTATTTGTTGAGGAGTGGAAGTGTGTTTATAAAGACAAAGTTTTGATAGATAGGCCTGAAATACTGAAAAATGTTGTTCAAGCTGTGTCAAGCTGTGAACAACATATTTGCTCATTTGAGATTATGGTCATGGATTTTGGCCTGATATGCTGAGAGACAGATCAAATATTTTGACATTTCAAATGCAGTATTTACCTATATAAACTTCTTAAAGGAATGATTTTTTTTAGGCTATCCAAGATGAGTTTGTTTCCTCATTGCAACATATCTGGAAAAATGTAGCATTACATCACTTACTCACCAGTGGATCCTCTGCAGCTAATGGGTGCCGTCAGAATGAGAGTCCAAACAGCTGATAAAAACATCACAATAATCCACAACATGACTCCAGTCTGTGAAAAGCTGTAATAAAGCCATCATTAAAACGAACTTGTGCTGCTCGAGCCGTGAACTGTTTCAGATGGTTCTGTCGATTTGTACATCTGGCTCAGCTAGTTTACCAAACAGAACCGTTTCAAAAGAATGATTCGTTCACTAACCGGACATCACTCCGTTTGCCTGAGACTATGGATTACAGGTAATAATGTTGTAAATAATGTTCAGTTTCTTGCACAGACCGATCATTTCGCTTCATAACTCCTCAATATATCGTCAGGAGCCAAGGGTATTAATTTTGTGTTCCCTTTTTTTCTCTCTCAAAAACGGGCAGCCACTGACTTTTATGAATCACCAAGGCCACAGTTTCAGCTAAAAATCTTCTTTACTGTACTACTGAAGAAAAAAAGTCACCTACATCTTGGATGGCCTGAGGGTGAGAAAATTAACAGCAAGTTTTAATTTTTGGGTGAACTATCCCTTTAATTGATGGACTGGAGTCGTGTGGATTATTGTGATATTTTTATCAGCAGTTTGGACTCTCATTCTGACGGCACCCATTCACTGCAGAAGATCCACTGGTGAGCAAGTCCAAATCTGTTCTGATGAAGAAACAAACTCATCTACATCTTGGATGGCCAATGGGAGAATAAATATTCCAGCAAATATTTTTTTTTTATACAAACGTCTCCTTTAAGAAATTATCCTACCTTGAAATTTTGATTTATTTCTTAATTTAAACTTCCAAACGTCACTACATTAGCCTAAATTTAATGGAGAATGTCTGTGAACTGCAATGTTCAAGTCATACTGGTTTTTATTTGGATTCAAATCTGGGTCATTCCAGCCTTGTTTATTCAAATGAATTCTTTCATAGTTGCTGCTTTGTGTCATAGTTCTGCTGAAATGTGAATCTTTGTACAATATGCACATATGTGGTTTAATGAAATATGTTCTTTTATATGATTTAAAATATGTTATATGATTTGACTGTTTTGTTTCTATTTGTTAACCTTCCTGCTGATAATATATGTATATGTGACCCTGGACCACAAAACCAGTCATAAGGGTCAATTTTTCGTAGACTTAAGTCTGGTTTTGTGGTCCAGGGTCACATATTGTTGCTTTCTCTGGATTCTAGTGAATTGTGGGTCTCGCTTACTGTAGGCATATCTTTTATGTCTAGCCACTCTCAGAGGTGAATCAGAGAAATATTGAAGATATTGCTTTAGAGTTTATGCCATTCCAGCAAAATAGCTCTGCATCTGTGTTAGCATTGTAGCTAAACTTACCAACCCCAAACCTATGAACAATAGTGTAGGTTTTGATCTGACACGCAATGTATATCAATTCATAAGGATTAACATTTTAAAACAATTAAAAATGACAGTATTGACCTTTGGTGAATAAAGGAAATGTACACAGGCATATCCACATTAAAAGGTTTAATATCAAGACATTCAGCATACAAAATAACCCAAAGTTTAAACCAACAAAATATTGTCAGTGCAGATCAAAAGTATACAAATTATTTTTTTTCCTCATCCTCACATGGCGCAAATGAAATCATGTCAGTATAAATACAGCCTCATGTCTGTTAATAAATACATTCAAAACACAGATAACTTAAATCAAATAAATCTTCTGTTAATAAGTTAAAATGCAAAACATATTTTTCATTGTTTCATTTTGGTCATAAATGCATACTAAAGATCGCTTCAAGGCATAAAAGGCCAACCCCTAAAAATGCTACACCTGAAAGCTATCACAATAGTGGTTGTTTATTCTTTTTGCTGTTATTTTTACTGAAAATGCAACCTTTAATACAACATGACATAAAATGTCACGCTAAGACATTTACAGTGGGGCATAATAGCCTTCATATTTTTTTAATATTTAAAAATGATCATCACACAGTGAAATGGTAAAAAGGATTGTGAAAAAACTGCTACTGACTGACTATATCATGTCTTTGTAAATTAAAACGGAAGAGGATGCAAATCATTTTGTTACCTCCGTGTAAAAAAAATCAAAAAGCTTAAAAATGCTTTGTCCAGTATGTCACAGAGTGTCATGTAGAATTTACAGTAATTAAGTGCAGATTTGTTTCTGTCATTTCTTTTCATGATTGCCCTGGTGACAAATATTGAAACATAACTGGAGTACAGAAAGAACAAATTTTAAACTATTAAAAAAAAAAATCATGAAACCGCATTAATTGAAAAGAGTGTGCCAAAGCAAAGTACCATAAAAAAAATGTTAAAATCAAAGTTGTTCAAATGCCAAATGTCACTGAGCTGAGACCTAACTACTCTACTCAAGGCTACCAAATCATTTTGTGCCACTTCAAATGTCAAAGCCATGAAAAGAGCAAAATGTAAATAATCTAAATAATCGGATGAAAGACAAGATTATGCCTTGTTTAGGATACATGTATCAATTGATATCCATCTTCGAGGGACAATATGTGACATTCAATTAAAAATGGACAAATATACTGGTAAACCATTAAAACATGGTAAATGTCAGTCATTTTTGTCCTATAAAATCACCTAGACTTGTGGAACCAGCATACAATTTTGCATGATTGTTAATCCTAATCTATCTATCTATCTATCTATCTATCTATCTATCTAGGAAAGAAATTGTTAGCTGGGTGGCCATTTGGCTGCCTTCCAAAAACTGCATTCGTACCGGAGCAAATAAACTCTATTAACACCTCAAAGTAACACTGCTGTTAATCTTCTTGAACAGTCTTGAACCATTTGTGAATGCTGAATAAAGACATATGAGGATAACATCATAAATCTTTAAATCCAATCATCATGTTTTGTGCTACTGCAACCCTAAGGCAAAGAAAACAGAAACATTTTTTGGTAATGGCCCTCTGAAATGCTTAAACTAAAGTGAGAGGATGCAGAAAGAAAATGCATATAAATCAAGCTGGGATGGTTTTTTTTTTTTTTTCCTTTTGCCTATTCCCAGTCAGCTAAAGAGAAGACAATGTGCTTTAAACAGAGATTTATGTGAGTGAAAGTAAACTTTTTCGCTACCGTCAGAGTCTACTTCCTTTAGACATGCGTGTTTCTATCGGAGGTACTCTTCTTCTGAGAGACAGTCCAGGCTCTCGTCATCACTGCCCTCCAGTTCTGGAAGATCTCCCCACAGCAGCAGGTTCTGCCCTATGAAAGAGACAGACTTGTATTATTTATGTTTGAAGCATTTTTAACACATGTCCGAAATGCAATTGTTACACTACCATTCAAAAGTTTTGGGGTCTGTAAGAACCGTTAACAGCCATTACTCCAGTCTTCAGTGTCACATGATCCTTCAGAAATCATTCTAATATGCTGATTTGCTGCTCAAGAACTATTTCTTATTATCAATGTTGAAAACTGTTTTGCTGCTTAATATTTTCTGCAGAAAAGATCAAAAGAACAGCATTTTTTAAAACTTTCGAAAATACTATACATTTCTTTACTGTCACTTTTGATCAACTTAAAAAAAAAAAAAAAAAAAAAAAAAAAAAACACTATCAGCCCCCAAAATTTATTCAAAGAAGCGGGAAGAAAAAATATACATTGTAACTTAAAAAATTAAAAAAAACACTTACTGGCCCCAAACTTTTTAACAGTAGTGCATGTCTAGTTAAGCTTAATTTTCTCTTAAGTACACAAGAAATGGCTCATACTTGTGAAAAACAGAAGGTGCTTTTTGTCTGGGTTTCAATCAGTCATGATAAAATTATAAAGAAGAATGCAAGTAAGAAGAAAGAACCTAGATGCTACTGCTCTTCAAGCAGAATTATACATGTATATATATATATATATATATATATATATAATATGTTTTAAAATTCCATGTTAAAGTCTGTTACAATCTATGGGTGCTTATATAGGATCTTTTTTTGATGGCTATGAGCAGATAATCACTGAAACAATGGTACGCAAAAGCTGTCTGAACATAAGTAGTGGGCATAGACAGTGTTTTTGCACCAGACGTCTCAAACCTGTTGCATCCAGTCTGTTGATGGTGGACACAGCCTCACTGTTGAACATCCAAAAATGACCATTGTTGCAGGACAGCAAACAGGGCTTGCATGGGGCCACCACGTGATATCCCACAACATTCCCACTGAATGGGCAGAAAGAGCCAGAGAGACAGTCAAAAACATCTGATTCAAATGCTTTGTGAGACACAATGAAACAGAACAGCAGTGTTAACAATGGACTGGACAATACCAAAACACATTTGATGCCAGCCTACGAGTCTAAATGCTGCAGTGTAAATAAAAAAAGATAATATACTACCATTCAAAAGTTTAAGGTTGGTAATATTTTTAATGTGAAATGGTAAAGCTGAATTTTCAGAAGTCATTATTCCAATCTTAAGTGTCCGAAATTATTCTAATATGCTGATTTATTGGTCAATAAACATTTCTTATTATCAAAGTTGAAAACTTTTGTGCTGGCTATTTTTTATTTTTTTTTGTGGAAACACTTTTTTCAGGAATTTTTCTGATGAATAGAAGGCAAAATTATATTTACATGAAATAAAAATATTTTATAATATTATATATAACTTTGTGACTTTTGATACAATTAATGCATCCTTGCTGAACAAAAATATTAATTAAAAAAATCTTACCCCAAATTTTTGAACAATAGTGTATATTATAATATTTGTTATACATATTTTTTTCAGATTCCAAACATTATGAGTAAAAACTAAGTGATAGTAGTGATAGTAATTATAGAGACCTCTTTACCATTTTAAACAAGCAATGTCTCTTAATTTGCATTTGCAGCTTTCAGTGGAATAGCAGCTGGCCACAAAATCAACTGCCCTATATGGGGAAAACAACACAGACTCGTTTATGTTTATATTAGGCATTAAACAAAGAATATGATGATCATGATTATATATGTGTGAAATCTGATCACGGAAGCCTCACCTATTTGGTGGTATGTCGGTTGAGAACAACTCTATTTCCGTGTCAGCCAAAAGTACTGCTTTCATCCCTCTCATACACAGCAGACTGTCACAGTATATACAGTTGACTTGCGTCACACACTTATTCTTGAAATTTGAAGTAGACATTGTTGAGTTGAGATCTTCTCAAATAAAGCTCCTAAAAAACGCCGGGTCCTGTTGTTTTAAAACGATAACATCGAGTCAGCACCTACAGTGAAGGACACAGCAGATGTTTAACAGTCTGACTGAAACGACCTGCACCTGTCTAGCTAGCTAGCTCTAGCCTGTTTGCACCTGTATTACGTTTGCAGTAACTCCAAGTTAGAGTCTGTTGATCACAAAAACGGAAAAGCCCCTCAAATTAACATTGTGGATATAAATCACAGTAATTCCTGCTCGTTTTACACTTCTGTTAGAATATGGAAAAGCTGTACTTTTCTTATTATTAGACAGCTAGCTAGCTAACTAAAATATGGACTATTATTATTTATTTATTTTTACTAAGCATGCCATAAAACCATTCTTACCTGGTAACGTTACTGGATATCCGATCGTGCTAGATCTAGGCGGCAGAGAAACACATTGTACTATGGTACAATCTCTCAATAGTTACAGCAAGGCTTAGATTGCTTAGCTACGTTTGTTTACGTCCGCGTCAAAGCGGATATACACTTCCTGAATGATTTTCAAACACTCCGATCTCTAACGTTGATTGGTTCCAAATTACCATATCTCACACATGATTGGTCAGCTCAAATTCCTTGGGTGATTGGTTGCAGTGACTTTCCGCAAACCACAAAACCACTAGGGAGGGGAAGTCCGACTCGATTATACAAATCGGTTCTTTTGAACGAGTTGTTTAAAAAAACTGGTTCAAAAGCGGTTCTGTGATTCTATCATCATCATGTGGTCCGTGACATCCCATTGTGGTAGATTGCATGTCCCAAAAATGCCATTTGTAGGCACATATTGTTGTATATTACGTTTATTTTGATTAAATATTATTATTAAGGATGTTTATTGTGATGCCATGCGTTCCAGTTTGTTGCAGCAAATCTGCTCATAAAATCACAAAGTAACTAAAACCTCAAACAAAAATGATTCATTAATACATTTAGCTTTGAGCGAGGATACACAAGTGCATCTTATGAAAAGTATTTTTTCTCACATCCGACGAGCGTACAAATTCTCATCTCCTTTTAAGCAAAACATAATTTTCACTTAACTTGTTGTAAACGAAGAATTGTTCAGACCGGGTTTGTGAACCGATTCAACTGATTCATTGAAAAGATCCGACTCGCAAGGATTCCTTCACGAATCAGACATCGCTAGAAAAAAAGAGAACTGCAAGAAAAATGCATCGACAAAAATCATTTCTGATGATTATTAAATTTTTATTATGAAGACAAGGACGACATAAATTAAAAGGAAAAAATAAACCAACAGTAAAAACGGATTTAAAATTGCAGTTTGTGAATGTTTAAAGTGATTTAATTCACTCAAGCCTTTAAAATATCCGGCATGCAATGGTATTATGAGATAGGCCTAAAATAGTATTAATGCCTCAGAAATCTATCTTTTGGCAATTTGATAGACTCATGTCGTGTTCGTGTGCTGTGACCATTGTGACCAATGACAATAGAGGGGGGGTTGTTCTTTCTCTTCCATGAAAAGAGGCGGGGTTTGAGTTTGGGAAAATTCAGAGAAAAGCGTAACAGTAAGTCTTGAGGGAGAAATCTGGTAAATGAAACTCGATTTTAAACATGGAAATCGCCTTTTAAGGTAAGTGGCTGATAGATTCAATTGAGCAGTATATGATGGGGTGCGTTAGGCACGAGAAACCTCCGCAATCGTCCGGATGAAATGCAGGAATCTCCATAAAGAGAGCCCTGAACTATTCAGAGTCACCAGGGGCCTCTGCTTTTCACATCACGTTACTCGACAAACTCCCTCTTGATGCTCATAGCCTCTTTCATTTTAGGACTGGTGATTTATAGTCCCCAACGACCCTGCAGTCTTCAAGATTGGCAGCCTCTATTTAAACGCGTTTTACTATTTATGACAGCGTTAAAGTACTCTTTAACCTTATCTTTTCTATGTGTCCAATATACTGGATACATTTGTTTTAGGGGTTTCTTATCCTATGGCAACAGTTATGTTGTCAGGATTGGACATTTGAATTTTCTTTGATCATCTTAGATATAAAATCATAATTGGCAGCATGTCAGAATGATTCTCCACACTTTGGGTTGAAATTATGTGTTTTTTAATTGAAGCCATATTGTTATGTATCAAGTATCTTTGAGGAATGTTAGAAATGTCAGAAAATAATCTCAATACAATTTACCACTACTTTCTCATGCAAATGACAAAAACGGACTAATCAGTATATTACACGTGCATTATTAATGATTTCATAAACCAGTTTTTCATGCACCAGACACATAGATTGTTATGCTTGTTTTTTTTTATCACGGAGTACTAAATATTGTCAAATACCAGAATAATATCAGTTTTCGTGTCCACATTAGGCGTCATATTATAGTTTTCATACCTTAAACATTGTAAAGAGGTGCTTTGATGAGGTTGAACGTCTGTTTTAAACAAATGAAAGAAAGCGAAAATAGTTTGAGGAAGTTTACTGGAAGGAAGTAGCCTTTAGAAATCTGATCCAGTGAACTTTTCTCTGCCCTGATTGTTTGTGTGCAGTGTGATGCTGGGAATCCATGCCTTCATCCTGCCCCGAGAAGACTAGCCTCACTCACACGTCTGACCGCTGGAGGAAGGCTGAAACTTTTGAAGGCGCTGCGTCTGGTCGCTCGTATCCTGTGTGAGTGAACGGTGGGATGAAACTCTTCTTTTTTGCTTCATTCCTCGCGTGCGGTCACGGACATATTCGACCTAGGAAGCCAACGGCAGCTCCAGCTAATAATGCGGCGTGATTGATCATCGGCAGGAGACAATACCCATCCACTCCTTTCCATTCCTACAAAATCACTGGATATCTGTGGACGAAGTGCGGGCGAAGGCGAAGAGGCGTTTGTTCCGCGGTGTTTCTCGCTGTGACAGGACTTATTTCGATTAGATCAATATGACGTCTCCGGCTAAATTCCGAAAGGACAAGGAGATTATAGCTGAATATGAAACGCAAGTTAAAGGTAAGTGAATTGTGTCGCTAATGTGCTTTCCTACACGGCTACCATTGTGTTTCTTGTTGGATAGGTTACAGTGTATATGTATGAGTGCAAGTGGTGCAAACGCAGTCGTATTACCGAAGAAAAACGCTATTTATTTGACTATGTGAGAAACAATGCTAGCTCTTCTCCACATGTGGCAATGTGTCCGGAATGATAGATGTGCGATCGGTCGGTCAGTCAGTCGCCTGTGTGAGAAGCGATATTGTCAATAGATACTAACTCAAACTGGGTTTTGCTATTAAATATGTTATTTATGTGACGTTTGTGCTGTTTTTCTGTATTTTTCCCTTCAGTCAGCTTGTGTAGGTTGTACGTATAGACAAGGCAGGGCGTTTTCTTTTGCCCTGCGAGCTGGTGTGGTGCTGTGTTCAACCTATTGATTTTTTAAACATGTCAGGTTTGCTGACATAGATGTTTTACAGTAGGTCAGGGACTTAAGCAACACGTTTAAAGCCGTTTTGAATTTTATCTGACCGAGAACTGTTGTGCCTTGGCTCCTACTAAGCGTGACTGAAGTAAAGGTGTGATGCTCGGGGACAGTTCGGTTATGGCTGTAACCCAGTGGTGTAGTGGAGGGTATACGCAGGTATACGGCGTATACCCACTTCTTCATCAGTCGGCTTTGCGTATACCCCCTTCTAAATCCCCTCTGATGCGCATCATTCATTAGTGTCC
>NW_015629561.1:1175060-1184956 GCF_001515625.1 Sinocyclocheilus rhinocerous
AAATCTGCACCTCTTCTGTGGCAAATTTTAATTTCATAATGATTCTTACTCCGTGAAGTCAAGCAGCAGAAGTTAAGTGACAATATGCAAATACTACTGGCCCATTTTGGGGTGAACTAAATATACAAGACTAGTTTTACACGTCACTGTTTATAACACATGTCATGGGGCATAAATTAAGAGTATACCCACTTCTCCAGGCACCACTACACCACTGCTGTAACCTCATTAATGTTATTCATACTGCGCTGTGGTAACCGTTTTAAAGTGTTAGTCTGAAGGCTTAGAGAATGTTTTCTCGTATTCTGAGTAGTAATGTAGTATTTCATGAAGTCATTGTAACAATACACCGCGCTTGTTTCTTGTGTGTGTACGCAACGCATGTGTTTTTTTTCTCACTGGAGGGATTCCGTTCCCATAGAAACATCTGTCTGATGAGGCAAAACGAAGCTGTGTTTAACTGAAAGACGAATTGAATGATTCACTTCATTCGTGAAGCTCGCTATCATGTTATTCACGCCGTTATGTGTGCCTGCTCTTTTGTGCATTTGCCCGGTCACTGGCACTTTGAGTTGAGCAAATGATGAGCCCTGCCTGTTGCTGCTAAGTGTGGGTAAAAGCTCCTTTAATGAGAGCCGGTGAGTTTCTCATCTATGAGAGTTTTCATTCAAGTAGGTCATTGTGACATAAATATCGCTAACAGAGCATGAACCTGGTTTAGGGTGTTTAAATGCAAGTATTGGATGAAAATATAGCTAAAACAGTTCAGACTAGCCTAAGCTGGTATGATGGTTTTAGCTAGTGTCCCAGCCTGGATTTTGGCTGGTTTTAAAGGGGGTTTGGTCAGCTTTTCAGGTAATCAGGCTGGAGACCATCTTAAACCAGCTAAGACCAGTGAGCCATCTTAGCTGTTTGTTTGTTTGTTTAGTTCAATAAATGTTTGTATATATGGTTATGATTTTACATTGTTGTGATTTTTAAGTAGAAAGTGTATTTTAGTAGAGTTGTGTTAATGTTTTAATGGTTGTAATTTGCTCCAGTACCTATGCTATGATCATGGAATACAAGTAAATATGGTCGTTTTAGAGAATTTTAAAAATAGTGATTTCCATGCCAAAAGTAATGGAAATTAATTAAATCTTATTAAGTCATTAAAAAAATCATTACAATTACCAAATATAAATTCTTATAGCTATGCTTAGCTCACTGGTTTTCAACAAAGGGAGCCAGGGCCCACTAGAGGGTTGCAATATCATTAAAAAAAAGTTAGGCTATATGAAAAAAATCTAGCATAATTAAAATAATCACTAAATTAATATTTCATACATCATTCATTTTCAATGTGAGCTGCCATCTTTATAAAAAAGATTTTAAAAATCTATTCCACTAATCACAAATGGCTGGAAAAGTGATGGAAATTCATTGGTCCCTTAATGGATAACCTGGTTGTCAATAGTGACTGTTGCCATTTTTTATCAGCCTTTAAGTTGTTAAATTTACATCATTTTTATTTAGTGTCTTTTACAGATGAACTGCAGAATTGAATAATAATAGCATTCACATCCCTGAGAAATTTTATCTCCAACACATTGATGCTTTCATGCTAAGAGAGACCGTTTCAGTTTATAAAGTAAATGTAAATCTATAAACCTGATATTAATTTTGACTATTGTTCCTCCTCCAGCTCCTCTCTCTGGATGCTGTGTCGTATCACTTTCTCTTGCCAATTTGAACCCCCAGCCTCCCCCACAAGCAAATCCCTATTACTCTGCCATTTCTGAATGAAAAAATGCTTGTGGATCAGTTTGCTCAAATATCTTGCGATGACAGGATCTGGAAAGAAACAATAATAGGAATGATTTCTTCTCTCAGGAATTGCAAGGCGCACACTGAAAAATGGCCTAGATTTCGAAAGCAACCTTGCCTAGTGAAACATCGCTGATTTGGCTAAATAATCTGTCATGAATTAGTGGCAGAAGAGGAAGCAGTAATTGTTTGGTGATCTATTTCTGTGCTGAGGCAACCAGACATGAGGCGAAAATCTGAAACTGGAGAAGTCAGAGAGAGACACATCAAAGCTGCGTACATTTCTGACTGGATTATCATTGATTAACATCAGCTTGATGCGGAACATAGAATTTTTCCATCAAAATCATGTTCTTATTCTCAGTGCCCTGCAGTTGGTGCTATAAGCTATTAAAATCCAATGAATACATAGGCTTCAGGCAAACAGTATCTCAACGATCTGACTCTTTTCTGCAAATCAAGATCAAGATCACTCAATACCTTGGGTTCTCCATTCAGATTTTTTATAAAGGAATCACAAATGAAACTAACTCAAAGGCTTACTTATGGCGCAGGTAAGAGCTAAGAGATGGAAGACTGGGCTTGACGTTTCCAAGGATTGGCAGGAAATGTACAGCTGTTTTTTACCACGGCTGTTTGGAAGGATTAGATAATGTAGCTATAATCCTTCAGACATGGGAAGTGAGCCTGTCAAGCATTTGAAAAGTGACTACGTATATAAGAACTTTGTGAAGCTGTGGGAAACAAAATTATTGACTGCTCTAATTGGCATCAGTTGTAAAAAAAAAAAGCCTGGAAGATACTTTGCCCCCCTTTATGTGCTGTGCCTGATGTATTTTTAAAAATGGAAAAAGAACCAGAAGCATTTGGAGAGATTGTATTAATGAAGATTTAAAGATGGACATTTCCATTGGTTCCTGTAATTTAGAGAGGGCAAAGAAACCGTATCGTGCAAAATGGATTAGAACAGGCAATTTTTGTAGATTCGTTGATTTTAATAGTAACTTGACGCCTATGTATGTAGGTCACTGTTGAATTCTGTTTGAAGTGCTGATGGTGTTTTGGGGGGAGGGTGCAAAAGCCTACTAACATTTTCCTTCTCAACATATTTCGGCCGAGTTCCTCACATTTCCTTGCTTGAATGTCAGTAATCACTGCGTTCATCCAGTTTCACAGCACGTAAGGCCCAAAACAGACTGTTGCTTTTGATCAGTTTCATACTATATTCTGGTTTTCATTCTCTGTATTCTTGATCTCACTCTTTGACTGCTCATTTCTAATTCTGCAGCAGCATGTGTTTCTGCTGACAAGCGAAATAGTGGAGTCTTCACAACCCAAGCAGCTGTTATTTGGCTTTATCTGGCAAAAAGAGATGGAATGAGAAAACCTTCACTTGGTTTCATTAGCAGCGGTTTGGTGTTTTCACACATCTGGTGCTTTGAGCAGACAGAGTGATATTGATTGTTTGAGGAGAGTGAAAGTTTCAGAGGCTGATCCAATGAGAGACATCATGACGTGTGAACATTAGTGATCTATATATAGACCAAGCTGATTAATTGGCTGATATTTGATGTTCAGAGATTGTCAGCATTGGTTGTGCAATGTCCCTGTTTATAAATAATAAGTAAATAATTTCTTGGACAAATGAGAGAGTTTTTTAAAAACATTTTTATAAGTAAATCTTATCAATAAAGTAAAAAAATAATAAATACAGATTTTTATATGACTACAGGGATAGAATTGGTTGGATAACTAGGCCTAGTTAGCCACTGTTACCCCTATGATCTCATTGTGATACCTATTATACATAAACTCTATACTGGCTTTTGTCCATTTTGGTTAGATATTACTTTGAAGGATGTGTTTAAATGGCAATGCTTGTTAGTGGTCACTCCAAAGTTATGGCTTGGTTGGTTTTTAAAAAACAGCAGCGCCTCTTCCAACCCATCCCAATATGTTCAGTTAATCTGCGAGGTCGATGATGAGAAAGTCTTTTAGGTTTACCGCTCTCTGCATCAGCCTTTGTTTACCCATGCTGCAGCTGCAATGAATCGTTACTTTTCCACTAATCTCTTCTTGTCCTTTATAATACCCTTCCCATAATGAGCGTTCCTCAATTAGAACTGGCCAGCATTGATCCATGGCTCCTGCTCCGGCCAAGACGCTCCACTTTAGCACTTAATGAGTCCGTGGAATGGATGGTGTGCCCGGTATGGTGCTAGAATATACAGTATGCAAATGTTCTTTATGTGGAAATGCTGACTTGATCCGAAATAATCTTCCCCAGGAAGGATGTTTGTTTAAGGAAGAAGAGGAGAGGAAGGAGGGGGAGACAGTGCACAACACGCATGTATTGTTGCTATTGTGTGCTTTTGAATTGGAAACTCACCCCCGATTTCTGGACTTCCTGTCAGAGGACCAGCCCTGAGGGAGTTATCCTGGATCAGGGTGAAGGTCTCTGCTGTAATCATACCTTGTTGATTTGGTCCAGATCTAAGTTTTTATAGTTTATTTGATTAACAGTGGAGGCCAAATTCTATCTGTAAGAGAGACAACTCATTCTTGTAGGAATTGGGCTTTGCAGCTTTTCTCATACCATTGTAGTTGTTCTCACACTTGCATTCACTTTAGAGAGCTCTTTAACCAATTAATCATCTGTGTTTCCAACATCTGTTATGTACTAAATGCCTCAGATGCAGGAGAACGTTTTGGTTCCCTCAGTTCACCAATAGACAGACACACGGCGTAATGTTTGTGGACACAACAGAAAGGTCATAATTGACAACAGATGCCCGATCCCTCTGGATGCACACGACTAGATGTACAAAACTGTTACCTGACATAGAATAGGAAGGAATGAGACCGAAATCACACCCCTCAAAACTCCATTATACTGTTTGCACTGCATCAGCATAATTTACTGTGGAAATGAAAATGCCTGGATCGACTTTCTGTTCCCACTAATTAATCTCCCGCTGTGCTTCTCAACAAATGAACACCAGGTGAATCCCAATCCAAATTTTAAAACTCTGCCAAACTGGATCACAAGCATACGGATGAAGATCAAGGGAAGATGGATGCTCCGTTTACCTGCCATCTTGAACCTGCTTCTGCTTGCAAACATGCTCAGGGACCAGCTATTTCCAAACCACCTTCCTTTTTATTTTTCTATATATTAGCAAGCATGCAATTCATGCACACATGCTCATTTTCATGGCCTGATGGCATTTCATCTCCCTGATGGGTAACGCTGGACTAAATAATGTGATTTCTCTGTCAGTCCATGCTAAATGTCCTGAAGTCCAGCAGACCTTCAAACAGGCACGGTAAAGTCATCAAGCACTTTCCCGGCGTTCAGCCATGGGAAGGTGTGGGGGAGGGTTGGAGAGAGCCTGCAAAGTGGAAAACCATTTACATTCTGTCTTCCATCTACTTCTTTGTCAGAATGAAATGGCCAGTCTTGGTTTTAGTGGACTTTTGCATTCTGCATGGCAGTAGAACACATGCCAGTCGGTGACGTGAAAACAGACTGTGAGGTTAATTCTAAGACCCGGAACAGTCATTTTTACTCAGTCATTTTTAAAAAATTAAAGAGCAGATCAAACGAAAGAGGTCAGAGTGCACACTTTGGATATACTTCCTTATGTTCCGGCTGTTCTGATTGGAGGATACCAGACAGGAAGGGGCTTACCTTTTAAGAAGTGCTAATTATGGATTGCTTGTCACATACATAGCTGTTTTCCATTAGTTCCTCCTTTGAGGTTGTTGGATTTCCACAAGGAAGAGTCTTGGGGCAAATAATTAAAGTAGGCACCCATAAATGTTAGTATTGAAATGATTTAAGAATTGTTGCACACAGAATTGTTGAAAGTGGTGCAACATCATGCAACATCATCTGAATGGTTGCTTATTGATAGTCCAAAAAAAAAAAGTATGTTGAAGTACCAAACGGAAGTACAAATTGCTTGATAAAGTGGTTTGGACATTATTTGGATATTATTATTTGCAAATGAAGGTAAAGTGTGCAATTTTTGCGCAACTAAGGGCAACCCCATAGTTGTGCAAAATTGCACACTTCAGGAGTGGTTTACTGAAAAATAATGTCATCTTTTACCCTATTTTCTTTTGAAACCCATATGACTTTTTTCTTAGTGTATTTCTTGTGTAAAGCTATTGCTTGGCTTCAGAACATATGGAATATAGTTAATGAATCATATGGGCCACTTATATACATATGGGCCACTTTATTTTTTATATTTAGCAGTAGTTGATTATTGAATACGCTTATGATGCTTTTATTGTGCTTGTTTCGTTTTTTTTTTTTCGTTCATTGTTGTCATTATACAAACATCTTTTTTTGTGTGTTCCACAAAAGAAAGAAAGTAAATAATGACAGAATTTTCATTTTTTTGGGTGAACTGTGCCTTTAAGATGACTGTCTTTAGCTCTTTGTCAGCTTGAACAGTGACTCAGTTTGAATGAATCTAGTGGTATTTATGCTGATATTTGCATACTGCCAACGTACTCATTCCTCCATCAGCTTGTCCGCTATGCAAAATTCGAATGGCAGCTCAACGCAATGCACCTTGTCAACATCTTCTGTTTGACTCTGTGGAGTGTCTCTGAGAAAAGAAGTTACTAAAATGAGGAAGCATTTTCTACTCGGTTTTTCCCAAAGGATGTTTCAGTTCCTCCCCTCATTTAAGCGTGGCCACTGTGGCAACAGACCTGAGACCTGTAGGAATGTGCAACATGAGTCAGGATCACCGTCTTTGGAGAGGACCGGTGTCTTTTCTTTCTCCTTCTCCTTTCTTTCCAGATCTGCTGTGGTTCTGGACTAACAATAAGAGCATTGTGTAGAACTGCAGGACCAAAGCGGTCTCTGTTCTTCTATTGTTCTTTTTTCTTGGCCTGCTCACTCCTACTTTTCTCGCAACTCCTGAAATGACGGTTTGTCAGTCAGGATGAAATATGACACATTGTTTTTTGATGTTTTCCTCCCCCTCCCCTTCACCCTTCTTAACCAGACTTTTAATAATTGCAAACACATGACGTTTTAACACATGGTTGACCACACACTTAGGCATGTTGTTTTCTGCTTTGTATTAATTTCCATATGGCGTACTTCAGTGTAGAGACAGTTTAATGAGAGACCACAGGCTATATTGCCTGTGTAATAATTATATTATATCTTGTATATCCACGTCTTGGCTCTACATTGCTTGTAAATATGATCCAAAATGTAGAAAGACTTGGACTACAAGACTGACAAAAACTTTTCAGGTTTAGAAATGCACAGAATAAGCGAGGAGCTATAAAAAAAGCCTTGTACATCAACAAAAGCATATTCATATCCTCAATTTAAAAGTCAATAAATAAAGGGCAGCAGTTCCTCTAAATAAACCCAGCCTAAATGAAAAACAATTGAAACTGAGGTATTGGATGTCTGAGAAGTCCCTTGGGTCAGGAGAGGAAACAGATTTTTTCTTTGTGTTAAGGCCTGCTTTGTTTCCTGCCTCTGTTAGGCCGGTTCTTGATTACAGTTACTGACCGCTACGTGGCTTTCTGGCTCACTTCCTTACTCGACATCCAGCTGGATACATCCAGTTTTAATCCACCTTGGTTTATAGTTAATGGTTTAAACAATGGTGAGCTGTGAAATTGAGTTAGTAAAGAATACAGAATTGTGGGATTGTGTGAAGAATGATGTAACATCTACCATCCTCAACATTCACTCTCAAATGTCTTGTTGTTGACTATTTCTTTGTGCTGTAGACTGGAAAATATATTGGCTGCCAAAAACAAGACACCTACCTTCATCTTTTGTAAATGTATGGGTGTAAGAATGATATTAGGTGTGTCTCTTTTCAGCATAATTAAACTTTGCCTTCATCTCAGTACCACAGACATGGTTTTCCTCCAAACCAAAACTTTTGTAGGTATCTATTTTCCTGTCAACTCTGATCACGAATGTCTGACAAGTAGAATATCTTCTCCCCAAGATTGAACATTTATCTCACTGTTCTTTACCACATGAGTCTTCTCTGTGCCTTTTACATCATTCACATCATTTCATTTTAGATTGAACGTTTTTTTTAATGATATAGCTATTCAGTGGCTTTTAATTCATTACTAACCACGAGAGTTGAGTGCATGCTTTAAGGGGGAGTCTGTATGGTTGTCATTCCTTTTCTGAGTGCTTAGCCTTAGGGACGCAATACCATTTATTTATTTGTTTATTTATTTCATTATTTATCTGTTTATTTTTCTTATTTGTCTCATTTATCTGTTTATTTTTCTTTTCAATTTTTTTATTTTCTTATTCATTTGTTTGTTTATTTTTATTAATTTATTTTTAATTAATTTATTTTTTACATTTAGCAGTAGTTGATTATTGAAAAAACTGGCCAGTAATGAGTTTTTAATTGCTGTTTTCTATTTTCAGATTATTATTATTTTTTTAGATATTTAGATCAAATCTGACACTTTTATTTTAAGATCTCAGCCAGAATTTTAATATTATGTATTTCTACTGTGTTTACAGTATAACTGCTCAAGCAGGCAAGCTCTTTTTGGCTGTAAATGAAGAATATTGGCGGAGATACAGGCCTAATCATTAGCCCAAATCCACACCACAGAATACAGTCATCAGGTATAAGATATCAGCAGGATTTTCAGCATTGGAAATGAGGTGCTACACTGCACCATTGCCATGAGCCATGCAGCTTGGACAAGGCTTGTCTGACTGGGTCACACTTCTACTAATGCTTTTTTAATGAAGCAGTTCATCACTGATCTTTGTTTTTCTCTTAATATGTGGTCTCTCTTGTTCCCCCCTCCACAAACATGCTCAGGTTTGCACTGATCTGATGTTGGGGGAGAGGAGATGAGCCAAATGTATGCCTCATCTGTATTCTGATGTGCTAGCACAAATGACTTGGAGCCATTTTAGGTGTACCAAAGTATCAAAGCATTTTTTAGTTTGATTTTTTCTGTACACACCATGTGAGCGTAGGCTCAAAGAGCCGAATTCCTCCTCCTCATGAGCCCAGCTTTGCTTTGAACTTCAGATAATGTAGCTACGCAACGGTATGCACAATTAGGGGTTCTCCGATCAGGATTTTTGAGACCGATCACAGAAAGCAGTATCTGCCGATACCGATCTTTTTAAAGCCTTCTTTTTATCATTTATAACTATTTATAGTGATACTCCAATCATGATTTTTAGTCATTAATTCAGTGCCTTAATTTCATTTTTGAAAATGGGGGGAATTCCCCTCTTAGGTGACTCTTGTGAGAGGGGAAGCAGCACGGACTGTGCTTTCACACAGGACTCAGGAGTCCGCTACTGATCCGTGGCTGTTTTCCACAAACACAACATTTATCCATTATTTTGATTTCAAATCCAAACATTGTCACTGAAAAGTGGCAAAACATTTAAACTACTTTTCTTATGTTATCACAAACTTACCATTGACAGAAATAGACAGCTCTACTGCCTTTTCTTTTGCATTTAAATAGAGATGCACCGATCGATCGACCAGGGATCGGAATTGGCCGATTTTCCTTACGATCGGCCCGGATCGGTGATCGGCCGGTCAGTCTCACTTCTTTCCGATTTCGAGCCGATCCGTTTTATTACCAGCAGCACAGGCAATAACGTCAGTCAGTTAGACACAGTCAGTTTTGGAACGTTAAATAGTTGAGAAAGAGAACGCATGTTGTGTAACAGTATATTGGGTCCGTGGATAAACTCTTAAAGGGACCGCAGTCTAGGGCTGCACGATTCTTGCTGAAATGTGAATCACGATTTTTCTCCATGGGAATTGAGATCACGATTCTCTTACACGATTCTAATTTTTTTCAATTATATAAATTAATACTTTTATTTAGAAAGGATCCTTTAAATTTATCAAAAGTGATGATAAAGACATTTATAATGTTACAAAAGATTTCTATTTCAGATAAATGTTGCTTTGAAATCACAGGAATAAATTACATTTTAAAATATATTAAAATAGAAAGTTATTTTAAATAGTAAAAATATTTCAAAATTTTACTGTTTTGCTGTACTTTGGATCAAATAAATG
>NW_015629561.1:1188362-1189521 GCF_001515625.1 Sinocyclocheilus rhinocerous
CACTGATCTATATTAGTGGATTGCACAATCCGCGCTCAGTCTCAAACAGCTTGTGAGCCACAAATACCAAAATGAGTGACTAACTGCGCTAATACATAAAAAATGTCAAAATGCCCGTTTTGGCGAGTATCCAGTTAAACACAGTCAGTTTTGTAACGTTAAATAGTTGAGAAAGAGAACGCATGTTGTGTAACAGTATATTGGGTCCGTGGATAAACTCTTAAAGGGACCGCAGTCCGATATTTATGCTGCTGTCTGTCATGTTAATCAAAGAACAAAAGACAAAGAAAATCATTTTCTGCTCTTGACTGAATACGTTTTATAATTTTAATGGTAAGCATTAATCTGTATTTAATTTTTACAATGAAGACTACAGAAATTAAAGTAATCAAATGTAAAATAACACTGGATGTGTTATTTTACATTTGATTACTTTAATTTCTGTAGTATTTCTTACCTGAATAAAAACTTACTTAACCTGAAAAACTTAGTTTCATAGCTCTCTTTATTCTATTGCATTTATTTGTGCTGTTGTTTGCTATTTTTTTTTATTTGTTCTTATTTTATTACTGACTTTTTACTTGTGTTTTTTTATGAAAATAAAACTTTGCGTTGAAGAAAAGTAGATTTTTGTTTGTATATGCTGTCAATTATAGTTCTTAGAAAGAAAATCGGAATCGGCAAAAATCGGTATCGGCAGATCACACTACCAAAAAATCGGAAATCGGAATCGGCCAAGAAAATTGCAATCGGTGCATCTCTACATTTAAATCTTTATTACAAGTAATTCTGCGGTTCATAAAGAACTTTGTTTTTCTACCTCTACAGGTGCCATCTATTATTGCCTTGTTTATTTAAAAGTGTTCTTTCCCTTTAAACCTAGCCAAAAAGCCATATGTGTTGACTGTGAAACACAGTAGACTTTAATAATATGCATTTATGGAATAATTGGTGCATTTTCGTGTCAATCCATGTTCATATTTACTGAAAACAATGCGCTGTTACTTTAATTCAGCGCTTGCAGCGCAGCAAAAATAGACTCGGTGCGGAAACCATCTCTGCACTGCTGCAGACGCACCGCTCCTGAACGCACTGCCGGACACCAACCGTGTGCAGTGTGAACACTTTAATCCGTTAACATGAGCGCGGAAAAAATATG
>NW_015629561.1:1190010-1199026 GCF_001515625.1 Sinocyclocheilus rhinocerous
AAAGAGAGAGCGCGCGCGGTGATTCACTCACGCTGTTTGTGAAGTTACGTCTCACACAAGGTTTTCAAATTACTTTATAATTATTTAATTAAGTAAATATAGCATTATAATTATTTCACCCGCGCCGGACAGAGACTGAGACGGTGCCGCTGCATGTCATGCCAAACCTCTCATCAGCTTGAGATCGGTTTTTTGAGATCGGCCTTTATAGAGACCGCCGATCAAACATCCCAACGTGATTATCGGCCGATAGTGATCGGTAGCCGATCAATCGGATCACCCCTACCCACAATTATACACGTAAACTTTTCTACCTGTGTAACTTCCCAGGTTCGCAAACAACCTTAAGCCAAATGCACATTACAGGCAGAGGGTCATCAGCGTGTGTACACTTTACTCAACTAAATCAGACTATTTTCTGTGAGAAAAGGAAAGAAAGAAATGTATAAAGATGTTTTACCTAGAAAAATGTTTAAAAACATAATTTAATAGACTTTTTCTTATAGAGCATTGTATATTGAAATATATAAAATCTATATTTTATGGTATATATTTTCAATATATATTTCATTGTTAAATGTTTTTTATCATGAATTGTTAATTCATAAATTATATCTCATATTGTGTTTATTGATTGATTGATTGATTTTTACATGAATAATACACATTTATAGCAAATGACTTAAGGTTTTATTTTCAAGAACTTCATTATTTTACTGAGATTTTTTTTTCTTTATGATATCAGGACCAGACCTGTTGCAGACTTCAGTCTTGTAGTGTGCGTTTGGCAGGAAAGAAAAATAAATACACATTAACTTCACTATCTGTGGACTGAGCCATTGAGTGGATGCATACACTGAAACCAACATTGTGTGTTTTGGATTACCCACAGACCCTTGATGAGCAACACTTGGAGGTTCCTGAGTCGGGGACAGGCGGATCTCAGCCCGCCGTGGGCTTTCTAGACTCTAACTTTGTTTTACTCAAACCAGATGTCCGCTCACCCTGCACATGACTCCATAATGAGAGCCAAACCTGAGACTATCATTCCTTTGCTTCATGCACAGTCTGTTTTGCACAATATTCCTCTTACATAATAATTTACTGGCTTATTTTAAAGTATGGAGGAGGTTGTGCTCCTTTGAAGTGTTCGCACAGCCCCACTGTGTGCTGGTACTTGTTTTTGACTTCTATCCAGCTTATACATTGACTGCACGTCTGCTTCAATTAATATACACCCAGAGATGATAATTAAACCGAGATAAAACTCCAGGGTGTGCTGCAAATGTTTATCATTTTATTGCTCCAGAATTGTATTGCCCATTAGTGTGTTTTGCATATTTTGACGCATCTTGAAATATTCCTGTGTAGTACAAAGTTTGCATGGTGTAACTGCTAAATACATATACAGTTACAAGAAAATTATGGGTTATGCAACTATACGTGTATAAACACGTCCTGCTGCAAACAAGCAGAGAAATAACATACAGGAAAAGCAACAGTTTGTTCAGTGACCTAAAATCAGCATTATGTGGTAACATCTCAGTGAACTGGTTTTATTCAAGAAAAAATATTGCTTAATACGACTGAATTAACCTGTTAAACCAACGAAAATTATTTTAAGGGTCAGATAAGGTAAAATATAGTAATATTTTCACAGACTTCCTATTTGCCAAATGTTTTTTTTATTTTTTATTATTGAATTTTTTTTGTTAAACAAAATGTTTTACTTCTGGCTTTTTATAAGAAAAAAAAAAAAAAATATATATATATATATAGGCCTATATATGTTAATCTGTCATATGCTGCCTGCCAGCAAAGTTATTTAGAGTTTCCTTGTGCTTTCAGATGCACTCAAATGCACTAATCTGAATTACTGACATTATGTCATGTACATTTTTGTTGCTGCTGTTTTACTAGGGAGAATAGTTCACAGTTAAGCAGTTCGTAAATACTGCAATCCCTGACCAGAGCACTCTCACCATGAAACAGTCACAAATGCCAGTGTGGTCAATGATCAAATGTAAATCCGTTGGAAAACAGTGGGCCTTTACAGTTCCCTTTCGTGGAACTTCGAACTGCGTCCTCTAGGGGTCGCTATGGGGAACGCCTCGTCGTGACCCGTGTCTGAAGCCTACATTGAAAAAACACCAACTTGTTTGGCCGGCGACAGCCATGACGTCACTACCGTCGCGACTAGTACAAAATAGGCGCCGGTAGCGCACATCATTCACTTCTTCGTCTGAAGCTTGTGTCCGCAGCATGGCACACAAACTAGAGGACGCAGTGTCTCGTTCCCCTCAGGGAACCATGGTTACACAAGTAACCTGAGACGTTCCCTTTCGTGGAACTTCGAACTGCGTCCTCTAGGGGTCGCTATGGGGAACGCCTCGTCGTGACCCGTGTCTGAAGCCTACATTGAAAAAACACCAACTTGTTTGGCCGGCGACAGCCATGACGTCACTACCGTCGCGACTAGTACAAAATAGGCGCCGGTAGCGCACATCATTCACTTCTTCGTCTGAAGCTTGTGTCCGCAGCATGGCACACAAACTAGAGGACGCAGTGTCTCGTTCCCCTCAGGGAACCATGGTTACACAAGTAACCTGAGACGTTCCCTTTCGTGGAACTTCGAACTGCGTCCTCTAGGGGTCGCTATGGGGAACGCCTCGTCGTGACCCGTGTCTGAAGCCTACATTGAAAAAACACCAACTTGTTTGGCCGGCGACAGCCATGACGTCACTACCGTCGCGACTAGTACAAAATAGGCGCCGGTAGCGCACATCATTCACTTCTTCGTCTGAAGCTTGTGTCCGCAGCATGGCACACAAACTAGAGGACGCAGTGTCTCGTTCCCCTCAGGGAACCATGGTTACACAAGTAACCTGAGACGTTCCCTTTCGTGGAACTTCGAACTGCGTCCTCTAGGGGTCGCTATGGGGAACGCCTCGTCGTGACCCGTGTCTGAAGCCTACATTGAAAAAACACCAACTTGTTTGGCCGGCGACAGCCATGACGTCACTACCGTCGCGACTAGTACAAAATAGGCGCCGGTAGCGCACATCATTCACTTCTTCGTCTGAAGCTTGTGTCCGCAGCATGGCACACAAACTAGAGGACGCAGTGTCTCGTTCCCCTCAGGGAACCATGGTTACACAAGTAACCTGAGACGTTCCCTTTCGTGGAACTTCGAACTGCGTCCTCTAGGGGTCGCTATGGGGAACGCCTCGTCGTGACCCGTGTCTGAAGCCTACATTGAAAAAACACCAACTTGTTTGGCCGGCGACAGCCATGACGTCACTACCGTCGCGACTAGTACAAAATAGGCGCCGGTAGCGCACATCATTCACTTCTTCGTCTGAAGCTTGTGTCCGCAGCATGGCACACAAACTAGAGGACGCAGTGTCTCGTTCCCCTCAGGGAACCATGGTTACACAAGTAACCTGAGACGTTCCCTTTCGTGGAACTTCGAACTGCGTCCTCTAGGGGTCGCTATGGGGAACGCCTCGTCGTGACCCGTGTCTGAAGCCTACATTGAAAAAACACCAACTTGTTTGGCCGGCGACAGCCATGACGTCACTACCGTCGCGACTAGTACAAAATAGGCGCCGGTAGCGCACATCATTCACTTCTTCGTCTGAAGCTTGTGTCCGCAGCATGGCACACAAACTAGAGGACGCAGTGTCTCGTTCCCCTCAGGGAACCATGGTTACACAAGTAACCTGAGACGTTCCCTTTCGTGGAACTTCGAACTGCGTCCTCTAGGGGTCGCTATGGGGAACGCCTCGTCGTGACCCGTGTCTGAAGCCTACATTGAAAAAACACCAACTTGTTTGGCCGGCGACAGCCATGACGTCACTACCGTCGCGACTAGTACAAAATAGGCGCCGGTAGCGCACATCATTCACTTCTTCGTCTGAAGCTTGTGTCCGCAGCATGGCACACAAACTAGAGGACGCAGTGTCTCGTTCCCCTCAGGGAACCATGGTTACACAAGTAACCTGAGACGTTCCCTTTCGTGGAACTTCGAACTGCGTCCTCTAGGGGTCGCTATGGGGAACGCCTCGTCGTGACCCGTGTCTGAAGCCTACATTGAAAAAACACCAACTTGTTTGGCCGGCGACAGCCATGACGTCACTACCGTCGCGACTAGTACAAAATAGGCGCCGGTAGCGCACATCATTCACTTCTTCGTCTGAAGCTTGTGTCCGCAGCATGGCACACAAACTAGAGGACGCAGTGTCTCGTTCCCCTCAGGGAACCATGGTTACACAAGTAACCTGAGACGTTCCCTTTCGTGGAACTTCGAACTGCGTCCTCTAGGGGTCGCTATGGGGAACGCCTCGTCGTGACCCGTGTCTGAAGCCTACATTGAAAAAACACCAACTTGTTTGGCCGGCGACAGCCATGACGTCACTACCGTCGCGACTAGTACAAAATAGGCGCCGGTAGCGCACATCATTCACTTCTTCGTCTGAAGCTTGTGTCCGCAGCATGGCACACAAACTAGAGGACGCAGTGTCTCGTTCCCCTCAGGGAACCATGGTTACACAAGTAACCTGAGACGTTCCCTTTCGTGGAACTTCGAACTGCGTCCTCTAGGGGTCGCTATGGGGAACGCCTCGTCGTGACCCGTGTCTGAAGCCTACATTGAAAAAACACCAACTTGTTTGGCCGGCGACAGCCATGACGTCACTACCGTCGCGACTAGTACAAAATAGGCGCCGGTAGCGCACATCATTCACTTCTTCGTCTGAAGCTTGTGTCCGCAGCATGGCACACAAACTAGAGGACGCAGTGTCTCGTTCCCCTCAGGGAACCATGGTTACACAAGTAACCTGAGACGTTTTTCCTCTAAGTGGCAGTTTAGTGTGATCTTTCTAGCCTCTTATCTTTATATGTTGGTTTCCCATGGTTACTTTTTGGTACTTTGAGTGCCAGCTGACATCCTTCATCCACAATATGATAAAATTTGATCATTCTGACATGACTTGAAGGCATCATTAAACACAGAAAGACTTTAAAGGTGATCCGTGACGCTTGCATGAAGATTTGAACAAATCCACCCTTCTGTAAGCAGTCGTCAGTCACTCATTTCCTGATGTCCAATGTGCCCTGATTATGTTTTCAGATTATGAGCATACGTTTCCCTCTATCTTTTTTCCATAAATGTTTCACACCTCAGAAACATTATAGGCATACACTAGTGCTCAGACATAAACTTATAAGCTCATGTGCTTATGTTAAGCCTATTCCGCAACAACTCATGGCACCCAAACTCTCACATGCGCTTACACTGCCTCTCCACAGATGTAAACATGTGCTCTGTCTCTGTCTTTCCTTGTATTTTTCTCTCTCTCTCTCCATGAGTCTGTTTTACCCCGTCACTTTACAAAGGCCCCACTGAAGTGGGAGGTAATTACTCTTGACACTAAGGAGGCCCGGCCATCTGACCCAACACTGGAATGCTGAAGAAATCTCTTATAGTGCTATATGATTTAATTACATAACTGTAAGGTATTTCTCAGGAGCTCACTGTATAATTTATGACATGATAATATGTCACCCTCCAGTAGCCTCTAAAACCAGTGCAACATAGTCATGCGAAACACAGAGCCCTTTTGCTAGACGGATAAGTCATAAACATGTTTCATATGATGCGATTATAAATTGCTTTTTTGTTTTTATTTCTTTGTTTATTTCTTTTTTATTTTTATTTTATTTTATTAATTTATACACTTTTTTTAAGTTTAGCACACTGAAAAAAAAAATTTTTTTGGGATATACTCAATTCAATTATGGACATCGGTTCCACATAATTTGTGTTCACAGTACCCTACACATTCACATTCAATAGTTTTGTGTTAATCAGAAAAGAGTACATGGTCTAATTAAGTTATCCTAACATAATTTAATCATGTTAACTTTACATCATTATCTCTCTCCAGTTTTAACGCTTTAGGTTGTTAATATGTTCCATTTTATTTTCAATATAGCAAACAGCTTTTAAATTTAGATAAAGACTTTATTTCAGAGATCCACCTGTATTTTAAATGATCTGAACATTATTCAGTGCATTACAATATAGAATACAGTGATTAGCAGGGGTGTCCATTCCTGATTCTGCATGGCCAACATCCTGCAAAGTTCAGCTCCAGCCTGAACAAACTGCACAGCTGTATTGGCAGAAAATAACTGATGTTTTATAACTATAAAATGTTAGTTTTAAAACTATTTTCCCCAAATATATTTTTAAGTCTCTATTACCTTTACAAGGTCACAATTGGTAAAGATGACCAATTTCAGTGCAGTCCACCTTCAAGGGATACTCCACCCAAAAATGAAAAAAGTCTCTCATCATCTCACCCTCAAGCCGACACAGATATATATGATTTTTTTTTCCCAGAGTGAACGCAAACTGAGACTTTTTTTTCTTTTTTTTTAACATCTCTGAGTCCATATAATCCAAGTAGATGGGTCCCTCAAAGTTGATGCTTCAAAAACCACACAAAACGAAAATGACCGTAATGTCTTCTCATGTCAAACAATAGGTGTCTAAGAAAAACAATATGTGAGCTGTGTAGTATGTTCAAATTCATAGTATTCATAAAACAGTAGGCAAAAAGTACCCAGAGGATTTACCTCTTCTTGATTTTGAACTGCGCATCTGATTGTCAACTTTGAGGGAACCAACCATTTGTGGAATCACAGACTATTTTTCTAAAAATCTCAGTTTGTGTTCCACAGAAGAAAGAAAGTCATATACATGACGGTGAATAAATGATAAGAGAATTTTCATTTTTGGGTGGAGTAGCCCTTTACGATCCATAACCACCAACTTTACCTGTGGATCACTCAAAAATGGAACTTCATTACAAAAAGTCTCATGCTTATTATTAGTGAAAATGCACAGCAATTATAATTAAGCTGTTAATTACCTACATAAAATGCATAGACCACTTGCTGGTTTGGTAGCACATAAAAGCCAATAAAAAGAACGTCTTGTGAGGAGCAGTGGTCTTCTTTCAAAGAGCCATAGAGCTATTTCACCAGTACATCTGGTGAACTCTTTCAACTCTTTCATTTAAATGTCTAGATTTGCGCTGACTATCTGAATAAACTACCACTCCTTATTATTCATCCCAACAATATTCCCAAGTTCGCAATGAAGTAATATAATACATAGCAAGCTGTATAAGTGACCGGACAAAGGTCGGCGAAACTACATATAGGCTTTGAATGGTCAACGTGATTTAAAACTGTGTGGGTGTTAAATGTCTTGTATATAATCTTAGATAGACAACTGTTTACGAATATACTAATATAATATTTGCATTTCTTACCTTAACTTGCAGAAGGCAGACACAAAAAATATATGAGGAATATCTTTGTACGGTATTTCTGGAATGCAACCTAAATATGTGCACAGTGAACAGCAGGTCATCTAATTATTTCCTAGGAAATGAAGCTGTCATAAACCCTTCACACTCGCAAAACTGTTCATTCTCAGAACATACAGAAGGCAACATTTTCTGTCTCATTTCTATAATGTCGAAAAACAATCTAGAAAACAAAGCAGAAAAACCATGTATGCCTATGTGATTTACATAACATGGTAAATTAAATTTACACTGAATTAAGTAAATGTAGAAGGAGTGTACATAATGAAATTAAATTGAGGCAAAATGCAACAGAATTGTGTTGCATTAGCTCATTTTAATTAAGTAAACTGAAGCAAAGTAAAAATCATATTGAGTGAATGGAATTTGATATTTATTTATTTTTTTTAGTCAGTTATTAGACGCTTTTATCCAAAGCGACTTACAAATGAGGACAACGGAAGCAATCAATTGTAGTATTAAAACAACTAAAAACAGATCCAAAACTAAAAGCTAAAACTTTATAAATACTACCTATACACATTTTAAAAATAAAGAGATTAAATAAAAATGACAGATGCATATAGCAAAATTTCAAAACTTAACATATAAATGAAAAACAAAAAATAAAGCTAAAAACAATTCAAAATATTAAAGAACAAAAGGCATAAGAGTATAATAATGATTCTAACATAACACTAAGCCAAACACCAAAAAAACAACTACATATGTGTATGTACAACCACACACACATACATATATACTGTATATGTACATACACATTTATAAATTCAATATATATATATATTATTTCATTTCCATTTAGTTTGTTGAAGTATTAAAATAACTCAAATTAAATAAAACTAAAAACCTAATAAAAGACCTATACAGACATAATAAATTCAGACATAATGCAACTAAAATTAAAATAAATAACAAATACAAATAATACAAATCAAACGACAGTAGTTTATCAGTAATCCTAAAAAATAACACTCCCAAACACACATGCTAAAAAACAACAACTTACTTAC
The DNA here is from genome assembly GCF_001515625.1 of Sinocyclocheilus rhinocerous. Classification (NCBI taxonomy): domain Eukaryota; kingdom Metazoa; phylum Chordata; class Actinopteri; order Cypriniformes; family Cyprinidae; genus Sinocyclocheilus; species Sinocyclocheilus rhinocerous. Next base: position 1,198,424 of record NW_015629561.1, read on the forward strand.
ACATAGTAAGAAATGGTTATAAAAACTGAAACAGAAGTGAAACAAGTAGTAGGAAAGAGGAGAAATAAAAAGCGATACTTATCCTTTGCCGATGTCTCTGCCCGGTGGAGTCGCACGGTAGAGTCGATGGTCTTTACACTCTTCGGTCTGCACACGAGGAGGCCTTCACGCTGCCGCGACCGCTGTCGCTGTAAACTAAACTTTTTTATACCCATCTAACAAAATACTAAATTAATTCAGCTGGACACACTTACCTTATTTTCTCCGCAACAAATGGCCAAGCAAGCGCAGACACTGACAAGATACGCGATACAGAACGAGACCAAACGCGATATCAGCACATCTCCACACAGTAAACAAAACAAGCGTTTCCTAGCAACGACAACTGCACTAAACACTAATGAGACAAGTAAATACACTTACGAGCTGCTTTTAACTTCCACTGATAAAGACTGCTTCTCTCAAAGACTATTTCTTTACACTGTTTTCTGCTGGCGCTTGAACACACTTTCCTTATTTTCTCCACAACAAATGGCCAAGCAAGCGCAGACACACACAAATAAAAAATAACGATAGGCCTACAAATGAAATAAATTGCTTTTT
>NW_015629561.1:1199605-1212148 GCF_001515625.1 Sinocyclocheilus rhinocerous
AGTAAATACACTTACGAGCTGCTTTTAACTTCCGCTGATAAAGACTGCTTCTCTCAAAGACTATTTCTTTACACTGTTTTCTGCTGGCACTTGAACACACTTTCCTTATTTTCTCAGCAACAAATGGCCAAGCAAGCGCAGACACTGACAAGATACGCGATACAGAACGAGACCAAACGCGTGATATAATATGACTGATAGAAGTCTCAATTTGAACAATTTATTGCAACATGATCAAATCACATTTTAATGACTCTGTTGAAATTTGCTTAGGCTTTACGCAATATAATTATGTTCTCGTCTCAAACATAAATGTATTAAGTTGACTGTAAGTGTATTGTTTTAGTATTTTCATTAGAGCAGTTTTCCCTTTCTTTTTGCTAAAGTATGTTAGTGGTTTGTGTTTGTATTTAATATTCTAATATTTTGACTAATTTGAGGACTGAAAACCTGTCTTAAAATCTATACATTTACTGTACATTGAGATAGGGCTGTGCGATTTGGGGAAAATATCTAATTGTGATTTTTTTTTGACAGATATTGCATTTGCGATTTGATTTGCGCACTGGGGTAAGCTCCGCAGCAGACATCTACCCGACAGTCAAAGCGGCATTACGTCACAAAAGTGCGGACTCAGAGGAAGACCGTGAGGGTTTAGGGTGCCATTTGGGACAGAGCCTATGTGTATCGTTACCCTGCTGAAAAAAAAACAATAGAAACCATCACAGAAATTCTTATGGTTTCCATTATAACAATTACAAAATTCCTTTTTGTAGTGTGTTTTGGGCATTATTCCAATAGGAATTACTGTTGTTCTATTGTTTCCCATCTGCCAGATTACATCCCACCAATAGAATCCATCAGATACCAGTAGACACCATTATAGTTTACATTAAAGCCAATATAATTCCCATTATAACCCTTAAATCCATTAAATTTTCTATTGTGTTTTGGGAGGGGTTCTATTGTTTGGAATATTATTGCCAAGAATATTATAATGGTATTACTATTTTAACAGAATTGACTTAATTACTGAATTTCACAGGAAAGATTAGTTTATTTTGTGTAAATAAAGAACTGTTTTACTTTAGTCAATTATTAAAGTATTACATAGGTTACATAGGCTGATTTATTCATTTTTAAGTATTTGGGATTTTAAGAACAAGTGGAAAATGTGCTGAATGTTTCATTTCATCCAAGTGAAATTAGCAAAGCAGTTAGACTGAATTTACACTTGTTTTAAACACGGAGCCAGGCGTGAGTTGACACGGGTTGCGCGCGTGCAACAAGTCTCGTCCATATTGCCAGATGCGCTCGTGGAGACTTGCGATGCGGAGACTTGCCGTGCGCGAGTATAACCGAGCATTACGAGACAGGCTGCGTGCGTGTGTGCGGCGAGTTTAAACGGCTCCTCCATATTTATTTTTTTTCTTAATGGTGGGCGTTTACACAGTTGGCTAGAGCAGTGCTGATTGGGGAGAACGGAGATCCGCTCAATCTTTTGGTTAGTAAGGCTGCCACTCAAGGCTGGCAGTCATGCATATGCTCTGGAACAGAGTAATATCGCATCCACATCACAGGCTTTGCGATTAGCAAACCGAAACGTCTCAAATCGCGATTGCGATTCGATTTCGATTAGTGTTGTCAAAAGACCCGGTACTTCGGTACCAAGTCAGTACTAAAAAAATGAAAACGTTACGGTACCAGGATTTAAGTACCGGTGGTACCGAGTACCCGGTCAACCCGGTTCTTGATGCGCTATCCGAAAGGTGCGCAGATGCGCTCTCTTCATAAAAGCACTGAGACGTGGCGACATCAAAACAAGGAAACACACCAAACTAACAAAATAAACACACCAAGCTAACAAAACACTTTAAAGACAGACACCCGGATCAAATGAAAGAGTTCAAGCAGGTAAGTTTCATTTCATCCCATACATTGATTTATTTGAGGCGCCCGCCACAATATCAAAACTCACCGCCACAAATACATTTTCCAAAAGGCTTTGACTTCGTTGAATAAACTGCACGTGTCAAAGTCAAAACCCGGTGCAAGTGTTTATATATACCGTAAAAAGTGTCAGAGAAAAAAAAATGTTGTAGGCTGCAAAAATTGTAGGCTATTTCTTATTTTTATTCGTCTTGTCAGGATACAATTCGTTTAACATTTACAACACAATAGCAAAAAAGTGTCGCAGAGAGAAAAAAAATAATGTAGGTTGTACAAAAATAACTTATTAGCCAAATTAAATATGTACACAGTTAGGATTAAATGAAAGTATAGTCAAATTTTTTAATTGGCATGTCTTTGTGTTTTGCTTTGGTACCGAAATTGGTACCGAGAACCGTGGATTTTCACTGGTATTGGTACCGAATACTGAAATTTTGGTACCGTGACAACACTAATTTCGATTAATCGCACAGCCCTACATTGAGATGATGTTTGCTCTGTTCCAAAACGTAGTAATCAATTTGCTCACTTATGAGGTTCCATTACATAGCTAGGGTGTCAACTTAGAAGGCAGTTGGCTTGTGTCTTTTGCAGATAGAGAGAGAGAGCTCTAAAGTTCAGATACAGTTGTAGCGTTTGAGCTCAGCGACATCAAACAGCTTCCTGGTTGGATGTGTTTCCAGTCTCCCTTTAATGTTCTTCAGATAAAATGAACATTTAAAGGTGGTCCAGAAAAACGAATGCATGCTGGGATCGCAGCATTCTTCCTTTCCAGCCTGCCATTTTGAAGCAGACATTATTTAGTCAGGAAATAGCAGACATGTTACAGATGATCAGTAGCTTGTATCTTCCTAGGGGTCAATGTATATGGTAGTTATATCATTGTGATAGTTGTATTTCTAGCAGGCAGTGTCTGTTTTTACAGGATGTCTAAAAACAGATATGGCATCTACTTCAATGGAATATTTTGTTTCCATTTAATCAGATGTGTGATGTTTGAGTGGATTTTGTTTTCATATGGACATAGCTGCCATTGCCACTTCAGATTGTATATGAGAAAGCATTCAGATTTGTCATCTCTGTGGGTAGAATTAAACTGCGTCGTATTTCACAGACTGTTTGTCTCTCAGTAAATAATAGATTATCTTTTCCTCTGTACACCAGACCTTGCTGTTCATCCACTACATTCAAGGTGTGATGTATTCTGCATATGTAACAAATTTACTACTGCACATGTGGGGAAAAGGTTGTAAATGTTTTTTTTTGTTTGTTTGTTTTTGGTGACCCGACTGGCAGTTTAAAATTGACCCTTTCAATCGTTATGCACGTCTAGTCTTGACAGCTCAAATGGTTTGCAGACAATTAGTCGTGTGCAGTGTTTACTATCATCACTCAATGCGGCTTCCTCTTTACATCACTTCTGATGTGTATAGCTGGTTAAGGATTGCGGTCGCTGGTCCCTGGTGGTTACGGTCTGTTTATCCTTCATTAGGTGAACTAGAATAGAAAACTCAATAGACTGTTAAATTGTTTTGTCAGTGCTTCATTGATTAACATCTAAATGAACTATTTTTTTTTCATTCAAAGCAAAAATATATGAAATATGGCTAAATCAAGCTGACTATATCAAACTGTACCAGATGAAACTTATCACTTGTTGAAGAAATCTCAGTATTTTGTGTGTGTGTGTTTGGATTCTCTTACTCACTGAAAGTACATTTTCCCCTCACCCTTAGCAGTGTGACAAGTGCATCAATAATTAAGCAGCTGACGAAGAAAACACAAAGCAGGCAGCAGAAGCCACCAAACATCTCCTTTCACATTCTTTCATCCTCCTCTCTATTGTCTGGTCAGTATAGGGAAACCCAAAGCAAACGTTTAATAGGTGAGCCTCTGCCCTCGACTTCAATAACAAACAGAGCTGCCTGATCCCACGAGCTAGAGATCCATGAAAATAGGTTTGTGGGAAGAGACCAGGGAGTTTTGTGGTGGAAGATGGAGAGGTTAGCTTTCGCTTTGTTTGCATTGGCTGTTACTGCCCTGTTCAAGGCCTCTCTGATAACACGACCCCTCTACTGCAGGAATATCCATCATGTGGCCCAATCTTATTTGTTCAGCTCGGAAGAGCCAGATCCTTCGTCCTCCTGGTTCCTCAAGCCACAAGAAGGAAAGGGTGTGGCTTCAAAACACAGCCATTGTCTTTCTACAATATCTTACAGTGGAACAGTTATTGTTTTTTTACGACCGCAGTAGCTGAATACATACGAAGTGCATCAATGCAAGCCTTTCTCTTGGACTCCCAGACTCACTCTGTGTCCACTTTGCATTGTTTAATGATGCCTGGTGGGGGTGGTGGGGATTCTGGCATCTCGCCACTGACCTCTGCTCTTCTGCGGCCCTGAGACCGTCGGCATTTCCATGGCAACAGTAGACACCCTACCACAATGGCTAGTAACAATCTAATACATTATGTTGCTGTGGAACACTTGGACAAATGGCACAACGGTGATCAGAGCTCAATCCCAAGCATCCGTCAACAAGTGTTGGTCCGTCTGAGTGGTATTTGCTTTGTCGCAGCTAATGTGTAGTAGACTGTGAATATGAATGCGATACTGAGGTCGTTCTTCTCCCCTGACCAGCTTCACAAGCTTTGCCTCATTTGGCATTCTAACTCGTATTGCTCTGGAATGGGCTTGTATGTATTTATCTAGCAAAAATAAGTAGTTAGAACTGACCCATTTGCTTTTAAAACCGATCAACTGACCTTTCTTTCAAAGCAATGACATCTTTAATTCGATTTTGCTTCAGTAGTTCAGCGCATTTAAGAGAAATACCATCACATGTTTGCAGTCTCTTGGCTATTAAGTTAGTGTAAATGAACACAGATTAATTCCCCCTTTTTCTTTCGACTGTCCCACTTCAGATGGTCTCGTAAGACCCCTCCTGCAGATCCAATATCCTGCTTCTGCAATGCAGGGGTCCTCAATCTCCCACCACTCCCATCTTCCTAAACCACTTAAACCATCTTGAAATGGATGAATGTAGAGTCGATTGATGCTCAGGTGATCGTTTTGGTCTCATTGTAGATTTTTAAGCTCGGTAGAGGTGAAATTCTATACAGACACATGCTGATTCTCCAATGCAAAACTTGAATCTTGCATTGCCAGTCGCTGGGAATTGAAGCTAAGCTTTCTGACCTCCAGGCGCTGTGGACTGAGTGTTCCTTAGCTCTTGTGGAGGGGGCTTTGGAAGTCAAACACATCTCAACATCATACAGCCGGGTAGCTGCCTCTGGACACTTAATGCTACGTACAAATAAATGGTTAATTGTTGTTCAGCTCAAAACTTCAGTTGATTCTTGCTGGCTTCAGAAAAGGCTAACAATGCAGCCTGTCTACATGTCCAAAATGTTGAATTCCCTTATTAACAGTGGTTAGTCACAAGTAAATATTTCAACATTATCATAATTACCATAATCACAGCAGGCTAATCAGGTGTTGTAGTTCTCTAAATTGCCTTTTGCCACCATGTGCACAATCTGGAGATATTTAGCGTTTGTAAATCTGATTATTCACATGCAATGGATTCTGAGGAGCTTCATGGAATTTTCTCCTTGCCATTGAAGTACAATCTTGCACTATTGTGCAGAACCAGAAAAAAAGACTTGGGAACGATTGACTCCTAAAATGAAACATTTAGGAGCCAAATGGCTTTTTTGCTTGCCAAATTATAGAATCGCTAGTTAAAGATGGTTGTTCAGAAGCACTTCAGTTCATAGCTTTTTACTTTTAGCTTCTAACAGTCACTGTACTGTGACGAAGGGAATGCTTATCATATAGACTACGATAATTTAAGTTACATGAACTGGAGTGCTGTCTAGTTGTATTTAGTAAAATTGTATTTTGAAAGAATATTTCAGTAACAGCTCTGAGTCTAAATGATTCACTGACTGAATATCATTCAAACTGCTAACTCACAAGTGAGTTTCATAAATCTTTTTGACTGTCTCATTAAAAAGATCTGGTTCAAAGAAGTCATTTGTTGATGAATCAGACATTGCACTTAACGGGTGTTATTCTAGTTGTTTAGTAAAATTAGTTGTGCCATGTAAGATTGACTTTTTAAAGAATATTTCTGTTTGTTTGGGGAAAAAAATAGGCTAACCATTAATTAATAAATTTTTTTTTTTTTTTTACCATTTATTAATTTTGTTAGGGAGTCAGTTGTGATCCAAACTGCTGTGATCCAGTTTTAACGGCTCTTAGCGACTCACTGACTGCTTCTTTTCTAAAAGTTTTGTGAACCTTTTTGACTGACTCATTAAAGGTACTGTTTGAAAGAGTCATTTTTTTCATGAATCAGACATAATGATTCCTGCTGTGTTCTTTGTTGCAGTCGCAGGTAATAAATACTAGCACACACACACTAAAAAGAGGACACCTGACAAAACTGCATATGGATGCACACTGAGCTTTCCTGAAGAGGATTTAAAATATTGTCACACATTTTTATTTTGTGTCACTTTTGAGACTTTTTGTCACGGTATTGAGCACTGACTGAGTAACATTGGGAAGTGGTCTGGGTATCCAGACGTCACTGTGGTTCTCATCATTTGTGTTATTGCCAGATTGATTCCTTCAGTCTGTCAAATATAATCATGCCTCCTGCTGCAGACACAAATGGCTATTCTGTTTTCTCAAGCCCACAACTTGACCCACCCCTGATTAAACCCAAGGGGGAGATTAATTTCTCCTCATATAGCTCAATGTGCTTGAGCTACAGCTGACAGCTTTCATTTTTCCAGATGGGTATTCGCCTGATTCTTAAAAAAAACGGCAAGGTTTGCACAGCAATATTGCATCACTATATGATGCCCTCCATCTTTTGTTATTGCAACATGGTATCTGACATCTCTCCTTATATGTCATAGTGTTATAGAACATCTGCAGTCACCTTATGGTGCCGTCCAATTCATTAAACACGCAGGAACAGGCGGTGTGATTTCTAGAACAATGTGTCCCAATCGCTCCCTCCTGCATTGCAGCTTTCTGTGCATGGGGGCTGCAGCACCATACATTCCCCAGCAAGCGAGGAAAAAAAGAATCCTGCAATGAAAGGAATTGCAGTGGATCTCAAAAGTTTATAAAACCGGTTGCAAAGGATTGCCGAACTTGCAGTGCAAGCCATAAATCAGCATGCCTTTCATGCAAGATTAAAAAACAGGTCAAGATCTATTTTAGATGTCGTTTCTGGCTTGTATTTCTCAGGAATGCATACAAGTTCACATGAAACACTGTCTTAGTATGTTTTTTGTAATTTTCCAGGCTGGTTTCTGCATCAGTATAATAACAATCAATAAAGCAGCTTAAACTATTTGATCTGAAGATAAAAGTCTGCTTGTCGGTTTCATGGGCTCTTAAGATCTGAATGCCTTTTTTTTTTCTTGTGGTCTTATGTGGAAGCTCTCAAAAACATTGGAGCAATATCTAAAATGTGATATATACAGTATATATATTTATTTATTTATTTAAATCAACCTGTTATATCTATATATTAATGTGACATGTTTAATGCTGATAATATCAGAAAAATACAATCGGAAAACAAACACTTATATCAGCTGATAACCAATGTATCGTGCATCCCTAATATTGGTGTAAAATATAATAATCATGTATTAAGATATGAAAATATTTACACTTAGTTTGAAATCACTTTCAACAGATTTTATTTCTGGAGTAATCTTTTTCCTCTTCTTTTCCAGAAGGGTGTTTTGCTTTGCAGAGGTATTATTTAGCATGCCAGAGTGTATTTCTGCTGAGGTGTTATAAGCCTCCCTCCCTTGTTCTCTTTCAGTCTGCATTGGCCTACTTCTTGTGTGTTTGTGCATCTGCTGTAGAAGGTGAGGACAAAGAAAGCATCACCTTGTGCACAGTGGCATTGTGTGAAACCCACAATCCATCTTACATGAACAGGTCATGGGCTGATAATTACCAACAAGTTAGAGGTAGTTTTTCCCTTTGGCCTTTTTCAGCTACCTTGGATCCTTTTATGGCCTCTTTGTTTTGCTAAATGATGCTAAACAAGGTCTGTGGCTGTGGCAGTTGCGGCATCCTCCATGTATGCGGTTGAGCTGTGTGTTTTAGCGCACCATCTCTCCTGGTGATTGCAGGTTTTCCTCCATCTAAATGACTGTCGTATTTCACCTTCTATGCGGTGTTGCAGCCGCAACCCAGCCCAGAAAAACCTGACGCTCTCCAAGTCATTACAGCGACACGTTGCTGTTTCCCAGTCGAGTGGCTAAATTACTCTCACACGCTGCAGGCTGCTGGGATGAGTTATACCACCCAAGAGTGAAGGGCGGCGGAGAGAGGAAGCTGCCGGTGATTAAGAGATTGCAGTCATTGGAACAACTAATTCTGATTCCGCTCTTTCTTTCTTGCCCTCTCTGTTCTCCTTGAGTGTAGATGAGACTGTATAACATCATGTCAGCACTACTCATCTAATAAGATTGTGAGAGATAAGTTTTCCTCCCTACAAAAGCCAGATTATTTTGTTCTATCACCACGAAATTTTCATGGATGTGAGTGTAATGTGTAGGGTTGGGAATGGAGAATCTGTTCTCATTCAGAACCAGGTTTTCAGGTTTTGTTTAAAAAATAAATAAATAAATACATGAAACAAATTATTATGACTTTCAATTTAAGACACAGCTTTTTTTCTACCAAATGTCACGATTTCTGACCTAATTTTAAAAAGCAGAATGAAACGGTAATACTTTAAATCTACACGATTTATTTTATTTTATTTTATTTATTGGTCTAATGACTTATTTAATGAATTATTTGGAGAGGTTCATTCAAAAAAAAAAAAAATTTTTTAAAAAGTAATAAAATAATTATTAATTAAATTGTTAAGACTCCAGAATCGCTTAACACCATTATAGTACCATAAATGTATTATATATTAAATATAATTTCTAAATGTATTTATTTATTTACATATTTAGTATTGTTATTGTTTTATTTTTTCTTGGTCTAATGACTAACTCCCTCAATTACAGAGATTCATTTAAAAAAAGTCCTAGATGAAGCATTAATTAAATCATTAAAGGCAGAGTAAGCGATTTCTGGTAGCCAATGTTGATATTTGAAATCACCAAAACAAACACGCCCCTACCCCAAAAGGGTCTTGCCCCTATTTTGATAGCTCCGCCCCACATATACGTACGCAACCCAGGCAACGATTAGTTCTGTGAAACAAAGCAAAACCAATGTTACACCGTGTCTACGGATGTGAGCGGCGCGGCGCAACAAATCCCGACAGAAAACTGCTGCCGGGTTCTATTTATGACGTGCTGACACAAATTTCAAATGGTTTTCAACGGTCGTTTGATCGTGTCCAGTGTAGGCAGACTTTAGCTGTTGTAGACACGGTGTTACTCACCTATTGAGAAGAAACAAAGCAACCTCGGCGTCCGATCGCAGGCCTCCGCTCCTTGAGTTCTCTGGAAAGCTGATCCGATATTTACATGGGTCCTACTTCTTGCCTTATCGTTCTGCAGACGTTTTCCTCTTTTGTTTTTTTATCTGCCATCTCTATCTTTCTGTCGCTCGGCTCGGCTAATGTCCGTCCCATGCACTGAAAGCTCTCTCCTCCACATCACGAGTAGACACGCCCCTTATTGCTGATTGGCTACAAGTTTGTTTTGCTATTCGGCCCGAATCAGTTTTCTAAAGTGTTTTTGAAAAATCACATACCCTGCCTTTAAGACACCAGAATCGTTTGATTAATTCTACACCATAATCTTTAATCTTAATATTCCCATTCCTAATGCTACGTGCTTTCTGCATCACTAGGGGTGGGAATTTTATTTAATAAGCTGCAAGAAGCAAACGGCCATAAACAGGGGCATAGCAGCCATTTTAAAAGTGGGGGGGACAGCTGTCAGGTGATGTGACCCTCAACGGCCAAACAAATTATGTACATAATGTTCACATAATAAATTCTATATAGAATACTAATTGGCGTGTTTTAGAGCACCCTAATGGCAATTTTGGGAACATGCCATGATGGCTTACAGGAAGCAAGACAGCTTACAGGGACCTATTTTTTGTGATATCAGACTCAAAAACACTAACTCTAACAACTTTGCTTTATTGGGAAAGGATAATTCTACTCCGGACGCGAGTGGCGCGACGCGACAAAAGAACCCAATAATCAGTTACGCTGTCCATATTTACATTTACTCATTTAGCAGACGCTTTTATCCAAAGCCACTTACAAATGAGGGCAATGGAAGCAATCAAAATCAACAAAAGAGCAATGATATGCAATATTCGGCGCAAAACAACTTTGCTTTATTGGGAAAGGATAATTCTACTCCGGACGCGAGTGGCGCGACGCGACAAAAGAACCCAATAATCAGTTACGCTGTCCATATTTACATTTACTCATTTAGCAGACGCTTTTATCCAAAGCGACTTACAAGTAGGGGAGCATATAACACACACTGGATCCAGCGCGAGGTCATATGCATCGTTCTTAACGGGTTCTTTTGTCGCATCACTCGCATCCGGCAAGTAGATGTAGATGCCCCGTTAGATCAAATAACGTAGAAATTAGATCGCGTGATTTGTGTCATCGTGACATAATACATACTTAGCAGTGTTTGAAAAAGGACATAATCATCTGCTTTTTTCTGGGGTGCATTTTACTCCCAAACCGCCCAAAGAGCAAAGTGAAATCGCGAGAGCAACAGGACATTTGAAACTCATGACAGACACGCCCAAGAGATGATTCGCCTTGTGATTGGCAGAATGTTAGTTCACTCAAATCTAAATAAACAAATCAGAGAACACGGGCTTAAATATCAAAATATCGGCGGTGGGTAAAAACAAAGTGCGGGGGACAGAATAACCTTTTACTAAAAGTGCGGGGGACATGTCCCCCCCGTCCCCCGTGGCTGCTACGCCCCTGGCCATAAACCTTGTTAAGATGAGAAATGGTACATTGATTCAGCGGGCTTGAAGTACCTTTCCTAAATCTTCACAGGCGAGCACCGTGGCTCTGGAATGTCTTCTCTGAATTTTGATTATTCAAAAGCAAATGTTTTGCTGAGGATTTTGGCAAGTCAGCAGCTCTAAAATTCCCTGGGTCAGGGACTTGAATGGCAGTTGCTGAAAAGGCTCCACATGTTCTTGGCAGTTTGGGCACTTCAGAATGACCGCGCCACTCCAGGCCCGACCCGCTAGCACAATGCAGGTCTGTGTGTGAGGGCAGGAAGGGGGTTAGAAGTTTTACAGGACTTATAATGTCGGCCTTGTCTGAGCGGAGGAAATGCCGCTCAATTCTGAATGAGTTATGGCACACAAGGCCAGACCTCGACAACGTTCCCCGCTCGATCCAAAGACAGAGTTTGTGAGCTACTGCCGCAGCTGCTTAAAATTTAATTTGTGACACTAAATACTTTTGACACATCTGTGAATGTTAGTATAACTTATATTTCTGTTATTTTTGCATCAGTTTCCTCTGAATAATAGATATTCAAGTCAGCATATGTTTTCATAGCACAATATATATTGCAGAAAAACAACATATTGCAATGTCAGTGTTTCCAATATCATGCAGTCCTGCCACAATTGTTCGGTTTTTGTCAATATACGCCAGGCCTTGGGCATTTTCCATTATAGCAGATTTGCCGATAGGGTCACAGAGCTCATCCTGAGATCAAATTGCGTTTCGCATCACCTGGGATGAGAGACCAGAAATGACTTTGTTTTATTGACCCGTAGCTATCAGGTTACCATGCTCGCTGACGATCACTTAAAAACAAACAAGACGCCAAAGTGAGTTTTTATTGATCGGATGTAGAGCTGGTTAATCTGTTTGTGGTTGGATTGTGGGTTATAAATGTATTGGACATCTTGTATTCTGGTCATGTTCACGTTAAGGTGGGCAGATTAGGATCTGTCAGATATTATCTTCTGTGATCTTCAGACGTTTTTCTCATGGTTATTATCACCCTGTTGGACATATGACAGGGTTTCCGCGGGTCCTTAAAAAGTCTTAAATTTAGTTGTATCAAATGTAAGGCCATAAAAACTCTTAAATGGTACAAGAAAGTCTTATATTTGGGGACAGAAAGACAAGAATTGTGATATGGCTTAATGTGAAGATTAAACTTCAAAAGTATATGATGTCATTGAATAAATATGAGCGCTGCATGTTTCAAAAGCTGTGTCTCATTTAGAAGGCTGCGCCCTCCGGAGGTTGAATCCTCTGGAGGTCGCATCCTCTGTAGGATGCATATGCGAAGTGTCCTCAACCTAGAATTAAACGAGACTGCCTTCATAGGACAGGCGGAAAAGGAAACAGGAAGTATCACGTTGCTATGCCAACACATTTAGAGCATTGTTGCGCTCTCACACTACTTAAATGAAGGACAATTATTTCAAAATTTGGAAAGTAATTTGAAAAAAAAAAATGCTTTTACTTGTTTTATTTTGTTCAATGTTTGAGGAGCTGCAGCGTAGCCTACATACAGCAGACATCTGTTAGAGAGAAAAAAGGAGGAGGATATTAAAAACAAAG
>NW_015629561.1:1221911-1236408 GCF_001515625.1 Sinocyclocheilus rhinocerous
TGTGTGTGTGTGTGTGTGTGTGTATATATATATATGTGTGTATGTATGTGTATGTGTGTGTATATATGTATATGTGTATGTATATATTTATCAGTCTGGCGAGTAAACAAAAAAATTTACTAGCCAATGGCAATTCAATTGCCAAGGTGTTCGTAGAGGGCTGCTTTGGATAAAAGCGTCTGCTAAATGACTAAAAGTAAAAGTAAAAGTAAAGCTAAAGTCAGGTGCTGTGCTGCTTTGTGTACTGCCGTTACCGGGGCAACTAAACAATTACAACAGTAAAATATTTGAATGTTATTTATTTAATATAATAATTTATTGATAATAATTGTTTAAATTAATATAATTGAATTCCCTATCCCGCTCATTTGTGCAGGTCTTAAAAAGTCTTAAATCTGATCTTAAAAATCCTGCAGAAACCCTGTATGAGAGGCTGGCCCTGGGTCAGAAGTAGGATACGTTTGTTTGTAATGCTGGTTTTAGCAACAGGATGTCCGTGCTGTCTTGAAAAACTGCTGTCAGCTGCACTCTTTGATGGTGCTTGGGTGTTGTGCATTGTGCGTTTATACTTGACAGGATGAGATCGAAATATCTCACAAAAGCAGTCTAAAAGTGATGCGCTTACTTGCTGGTTATGTTTAGACTGGCCTGTGGTATGTTCAGAAATGGTGTTTCAGGCTGCACCGTTTGTTGTCCTCACCTACTGGCATTGCTACCTGACATCTGTGTATTTATTGTGAACGGTAGCATTTTTATTCCACTGCAAATTGAATTGAAATCAGACATGCAGTTTTACTTTTGGCATGTTTTGAGGTTTCATTTGTCAATGTTTCTTGAAACTGTCTATGGTTCTGATTGTCTCTTTGTATTTTTCAGTTGGTGTCAGGCATTATTGTGGTCCTCCATATATGAGTGTTTCTTCAACTTTGCTCACATTTATGTCCTGGGATTGTTTTTTTCTGTTTGCTGTTTTTATTATGTGTTCATTATGTGCTCTTTTTGTAATGTGTCACATTACTCTCTTTTGGAAGCTTTTTACCAGACCATCATCATTTATTTTCAGTACTTTTATTTATAGATTTTATTATTTTACCCAATCTTTTAATTATTAAAAACGTATATTTTATAATTTTTTAAAATTATGATGATAATTTATTATTTATATTTACAGGTATTTATTTTTTATTATTATATTATTTATTTTTACATTTTATTTATATTTTTATCATATTTATTATTTATAACTATATTTATTGCATGAAAATTATTTATAGCAATTTTTACAAAAATTATAAGTGTTCGCCAGCTGTGGCATCATTTCAGGCACAACCAACAGTTTTGCAAATAATAATGTTTTTATTTTTTATTTCTATTTTTAGTAACACTTGGTTGTCAAAGAGGTGAAACTGTCAGTAAAATGTGAGACATTCAATGTGTGAAGAAAATAAAGAAAAATTAATGTCAGCACAATATTTTTGTGTCATTTGCAGTTTATCAAAAATATTTCTTTTTTTTTTTTCTAAAAAAGTTCTACACAAATATTTTTCAATTGTGTATTTAGAATGCATAGCTATGACAGTAGCCTTCACAATACAGAAGAGTTGACATTTTTACTCCAACAAGTTCCATAACGTTATTTCCAACACAGTGCTGTATACACAACACATTGTAGTGTTGTGTATCGACACTATAGTGGAAATATTCAATTAAATGGTCTAGTAAGACTGTGAAAGGTTTATTTTCTAAAAGCCCATAGTTGAAGAAACACTCAAATGCATGTAGAAACTATGATTTTTGCAACATGCTTGATAAATTCCACAGCCTCTCTTCCCATCATGAGATCAGCTCACATCTCGGTGTCTCTCTTCCCTGCTGTCTATCTGCTTCTGTTGACACATGGCTTATGTTTGCTCAGATGTGAGTCTCAGTTAATGCACGGTGGGACTGTGTTCTAGTGCATGTAAGCACACATTTAAAGCACACAATATAATGTGTGCTTTTTTTCTAACAGCTTCCTTTGGTCTGGAGGAATGTCTCTGAGGATATATACCAGAAAGTGTTGAGCACAGGTAAACCGCCGTTAACTGACACAATTCAACACTGTTCCCTCATATAAATACAGCGTCTTGCTGGAATTCAGTGTATGCCACAGCTTTACTGAGTGTGTGCAGTGTCCGCTAGAGAACCGTAATTTAATAACCTCTTTATTTATGTAGTATTAAAAGGATGTGTGGATCCGAAGCCTTCTTGCCCGAGCTACTAAATCATCATTACACAGACGTCGTGCTTTGAAATCTTAATGTGCTTTTCTACCGTGACTGAGGGGCCATCTAATGCCCTCCTCAACACAGTGACACATCAGGTTAGAGCAGAAACACTCCAAACCCACAAAGTTTCATATTACCCAGGCTCTGGCATGCACAAATGTGGCCTCAATTAAGATGTTCATATACCGCTGATGTGTGTGGGTTTGCTGGCGCATGCGTACCTGTAAGTTTAAGGTATAGAGAGCACCTCGATTTATCATCAGCTGTCAGGCAGATCTAGTATGTGTTTGGTTTTTTTTAGTACTGCCCCTGGTAGAAACTGCAGAGTAAGCAAAGTGTGCAGCTTATTCTTGAAACAGACGTCCGATTGTTTTGTGAGACCACAAAATCACAAAATGGCTTTGAAATTGAAAAGTGTGTTTACCCTCCATATAGTGTGTAGGATGTTTTAGTGAGATAGGTATTATAAAGTAGAGATGCACAATATTTCATCACTGGATCGGTCAGTGTCATTTTTTTTAATTGGCTGATAGAAAATATTTCTATCTATCTATCTATCTATCTATCTATCTATCGTTCTTTCGTCCTATCGTTCTATCTATCTATCTATCTATCTATCTATCATTCATCCTATCTATCTATCTATCTATCTATCTGTCTATCTATCTATCGTTCTTTCTGTCTATCTATCGTTCTTTCGTTCTATCTATCTATCTATCTATCGTTCTATCTATCTATCTATCGTTCTATCTATCTATCTATCTATCTATCTATCTATCTATCTATCTATCTATCGTCATATTGTTCTATCATTGTATCTTTTGTTTTAGCATTTTATTGTTCTATTGTTCTGTCTTTTTATTTATAGTTAATAATATTAGGCATTTATTAGTTATTGGCCATAACATAAAAATAATTGCTGTCAATATCCCCATTCATATTATAAACTTATTGCATTTACTGTATTATATAAGTATGTCTATACCTCGACAAGCTATTTGGGAAAGACAACTAAATCTGAGAAAAAATCTAATTATTCATAAATAAAGTAAATAGGTATTTTTTTATTGAGTTTGGTTTAGTGTATGTGTATAGTAGTTATAATTAGCTTAATATAAAACAGTGGGAGGAAAAAAAACAATAGAAGCATGTATTATGTCTTAATTTGTGTTTGTTTGACTCTGTTAGCTCATTGCGAAAAATGAGGCACACCATCTCGGGACTTGTACCTGGCACACAAAGGCCCAGCACACATCAGCAGAACAACGGCTAACCGTGGGCCCGTCAACACCCTGAGTGGGTGCGATAATGCAGGCGTACAATGGGCACCAGGCCTTTCTATGTCCCGCTAATCTCATTTCTGCTTTCTAAGCAGCCAGTGCTATAGTCTCCTCCAAGAGAGGAGGGGGTGATCCGCCTGTCAGCTTACCTCACATACCCGTAAACATCATCCCGGAGCTGTGAGGACATCGGTTCAGCCTGACTGCAGCTGGTCACCAGCCAGAATCACTGTTTTGTTCATTTGCTCAAGTTTCATTTTCATGTGGAGGAGAGATATGATGTCAATTTCTTCCACTGGCACTCCACAGTACGGCAGAATTAAACAGATTAGGGATGTTCATTTTAACCGGTTAACCGACCATAAGAATTTTGACCGATTAATACAATCAGTTAAATGGTTTAAAAAGTCATTTATTTTCTTTTCAGTAATTTATCAAAATATTTTAAAAGGTTTGCTGCATGGTTATAAGTCGCTACTAGGCTTGTTGCACAGTTTTTCTTTCATTTTCTTAATTTATTATTTAAGTGTAGGCCTATATGCCTATTTATTTGTTATATATATATATATTAGGGCTGTCAAGTCGATTAAAATTTTTAATCTAATTAATCACAGGGTGCTGCGATTAATTAATCTAATTCATTCAGAAACGAATCACCGCTGTGTTGCTCGGAGACACACAACAGTTCTGCTGTGGCTGGCTAGGTCATATATTCATGGGCAAAATTGAACAAAAACACACAATATTGTATTTAAAATATAACACAATATTAATTTAAAATAAAATTTAAATATTAACTTCTTATTTACTGAACTGTTGTATAAAATCACATTTAATCTCGTGATATTCGGGACAAAATCAGCACTCGTGTGATCGCATACTGCTCTCGCTGCTCGTGTAATGTCGCTTATCATATGAGATAAATATGAGCCAAAAACTCATACAGGGGTATTTTTTGCCCCAATATCTTGAATTTTAGAGCATAACTTTGTTTATGGAGTTGTTGCTCTGCATCATATTTGTCAACAGTCAACTGTATGAACTGTAAGATGACGTACAGGTCTGGGGGCGGGGCCAGTGCATTAACTGTCTTAAAATATTTTAATCGCGTTATTTTTTCATAACTAATTAATTAAGTTAATGCGTTAAACTGACAGCCCTAATATATTTAAATATATATAGCCTAGCTTTATGGTTTTTTTTGCGCATGTAAAATTAATCCCCGGGAAACAAATGTTAGTATTTTTTAACAGGTCACAGACACTTATCCTTTCTAATTTAATTCAATTCTAATTTAAAATAATCTTGTCGGTTAACAGTTAAAAATCGGTTAACGAGCATCAGTTAGGAAAAATAACCGAAATGAACATCCCTAAAACAGATCAAGCTTTGTAATGTTGTTTTTGATCATTAATTAATGCATATTAGAGACACTGTTGGCCTGTTCAAAGAAACTTTAAAGTGTTTCCATAGAGAGTTTTTAGATGCATTTTCTCTATGAAAGCCCTGCAGTTATTTTATCTTTAATCAGTATAGACATCTGAAAGGAGATTTGTGGAATGTGAGGAATGGAGAAAGATGCCTGTGCATGTGAAATGGTTTCATGGCAGTTTAGCCTAGCAATGCCTTTTGCCTTTGTTTGAGGCAGATGAAGGTATGATTCCTTCAGAATTATTTCTCTGGAATATTATTGCCTGGTCCTCTCTTCTCCAACACTGTCGTCACTCCTCCTTTTATCCTTCCGAAGCTCCTCCGTGGGATTCGAGACCGGTGAGTGTCGCGCATTAGCATGTACTCCACCGGCCTCGCTCCGTTCCCACGGCTCTCGGCCCCGCCCCTCTCGTCACAAACGTGCAGTGCTCATGTTTATTCAACAAAGTCAAAGCCTTGTGCGTGTGCGTGCAGTGTTTGTACTGGGTTGTCTGAATGTGGGAGTGAGAACTGTGTGGCTGCCCAGTGCTCAGAATGGTTTGTGTGTAAACCTTGTGTTTTTCCTCCAGATCACTGGCTCTACTTCTTACTTACTGTTAGCGTCTTCCTCCTATATTTGATAGATGCTGCCTGTACCGCTGAGGCGTTCAATAGAGCAATCTGTCCGTCAGTCTCACAGAGAAATAGTTTTTCTCACAGATAATCACCGTATGTGAAATTTCAGCTCTTCAAGCAGCTGTCATTGTAGACGAAGATTGGCTAAGGGTTTGTTTTTATTCCCTCAGCCAAAAGAGTATAAAGTTCAACTGAATTTTTATATTTTCTGATGAAAATATGAGTGGTGCTTGCACATTCAGAAGTCGCTGCTTTAAAGCTAGCATGTTGTGGGTGGTTGCCAGGGCAGTGGTATGTGGTTGCTAAGGAGTTATGAGTCAATTTTAGACTGTTGCTAGAATACTAAGAAACTTGATTCAGCAACTTAATTGTCATCATGAGCTGCTTTTGATTTGATGATCAGAATTGATTAAATATGTAATGAATATTTGTTTGTTTGTTTGTTTGTTTATTTGCTTGTTTGCTGCACCTTCCCCCTTTTAATCCCAGTGCCAAACCTGTTCTTCTGGCAAATTTTCATAGGTTTTTTTTCTTCCCTCTCTCTTCTTAACAAAACATATGATTTGATCATTCATTTGATCAGTCTATAGACATTAATGCTCAAATAGTGAAAAACCCTTAGCTCTCTAAATGAGTAACCCCCAACTAGTAATATTACTGCTTGCCTTTGCATTAATCCCTTCTGTACAATCTGATACTCTCTAGGGATTTTAATTAGTTTATTATTAGATCTTGATGTACCTTTACCGTGCTAACCTGGCCATGGTAAATTAGTTTGAGGGCGCCTCAGTATGCCGTCCCGTAATTCCTGGCCACGGTATCTTTCTTGCCAGATGGCTGGTTGGGTTTACGGTGTGTAGAAGGAGCCATGCAGTACATGGCACACTGGAGAGAGGAGCAGGCGACCAGACTGCAGCACAGATGGCCGTGTCCGCTCATGGCATTGGGTCTGGGGAGGGCTGGTGATGCTGGGTGAGGTAAGGAAATGGCACCAGTGAAACAAGCCCTGAAAACGGACAGAAGGTCAACTCATTATTACAGCCAACAGCAGATCAGCTACATCATGTTTGCTCTTTAAAAGCAATCCTGTATGCATGCAGTATGAAACAGTCTGCTGGCTGTGTTCAGATTGGCAAACTAACATACTACTCAGACTACTTCTGCAGTATAATAATATGATATTATACCAGTGTTTTCAACAGAATAAGGCTTTTAAAGTGGAAGTTAAATTCACTAAACTAAAAATGAAGATAAATGAGAACAAAAGCACAGAGTTGTGTTAGGCTATTTTGATTACCCCATTACAGTCACTTTACAGTCAGTGCTATCATAAAAATAGACTTACTTGTAGGTTTAAAATTCTACATGTCACATTTATTGTCCAACTACAAATATTTCAGCGAAATGTATATTTTAGTCAGAATTATTGCACTCCTATTTAATTGAGCTCTGTCAGTTTGGCGCGCATGCGCGCGGCGGCGCTAGTTCTAAATAGGCCTGTCGCAATAATCAATGTATCGACTTATCGCACAATATATGTACATGACCTCAATCATTTTTGGATACGCAATATATCGCCCATTATATTTACTTAAAATTTTATGTCACCATGTTTTGTACATTCCACTTGCGCCTGTGTAAATGAAGTCTGTCTGTGAAGTTTAGCGGAGAATCGCAAAGCAGAAGGCTCAGGAGAATCATCTCAGTGTTTTCCTTCTTTACTACCAAATGGAACATTATTTCCATGCAGTGGAGCTCACAGACAACAATGATACATTGTGTCACATTCAGTTTTTCTGTTAAGTAAGAATATATTCTGATGAAATAGCAGGAGGTAAAGAAATGTAAATTTTTTCCAAATCTGAGAGAAAAGTACAGTAGCTTGTGAAAAACATTCCCCCTCTCATTCTCTGTCTATTAAGCAACCCATCATCTGCTGAGCTAATTGACTGTGCTTCTCCTCCAGCGATGTCACAGATAGCAAAATAAATTTAATGAGAACACGTGTAAGAAAATGTGGTTCAGTATGCTGATGCCACTCATCTAGCTGTGCCGTGTGATCTCAAAGCCTGTTTGGCTGCTGTCACAAGAGAAGTTAAAAAAAATGTTCAAAGAAAAAGAAGCACAAACCTGACTGAAACAGGGATTGTAATTTTTTTTTTATCCTTGTCAGGAGTCTATGATGCTTCCTTTTGATTTGTTTTTTTACAGGAATGTTTTATATAACTGTACAAAAGTTTGGGGTCAGTAAGATTGCAGTCAGGAGGATGCATTACACTGATCAAAAGTGACTGTAAAGACTTATAGATTTTATACAAAAATTTTATTTCAAATAAATGCTGTTCCCCTTCAGGAACTCGAGCTGCGTCGAACGCTTTGGGAACGCCCTCGGCGAGACACCGTACTGAAGCCTGTGTGAAATCAGTCCAATAGCGAAGCGAGACGTCACGAGCGGGGTGACGTAAGCAGCCAGGAAGCATAAAGGCACATCCGGCCAGCGCGGCTGTTAGCTTTTGCTCTTCAGCGAGCGCGTCTGTGGTGTAGGCTTCAGTACGGTGTCTCGCCGAGGGCGTTCCCAAAGCGTTCGACGCAGCGTCTCGTTCCCTTCGGGGAACCATGGTTACATACGTAACCTAGAGACGTTCTTTTGAACTTTTTATTCATAAAAAATCCTGAAAAAAGATGGCAGTTTCCACAAAATATTTGAACTGCACAACTGTTTTTAACATTGGTAATAATGGGAAATATTTCTTAAAAACTTTCTTTAAACTATGTTAAAATAAACATTTATTTAAAATTGTAATAATATTTTTCAATAATACTGTTTTACACTCTAAAAAATGCTGGGTTAAATACAACCCAGTGCTGGGTAAAATAGGGACAAACCCAGCAATTGGGTTGTTTTGACCCAGCAGTTGGGTTACTACCCAGAAGGTTGGGTTAAACATTTAACCCAACCGCTGGGTCAAAACAACCCAATTGCTGGGTGGGTCCCTATTTTACCCAGCACTGGGTTGTATTTAACCCAGCATATTTTAGAGTGTACTGTAGCCCTTCTTTCAAAAACAAACCAAAGTTCAGTATCGTGCTCCACCTCTAAATTGCCATTTAGTATCAGTGTTAATCAAAAACTAAACAGCTGTTTAAGCTTTGTGTTTTTGCTGTTGATCTAAGTAGCACAGCCTTTCTAAAACCATACCAGTAGTTATTGCACTCATTTAATTACGGTCAACATCATTCATGTAATAAAGGTTACAGGTTACAGCAATATTTGCAAATAGTGATAGTGGTTGTAAAAAGCAGTTTAACATTGGTATGGGTCAAAATGCTTGTGCGGATGAACTTGACCTTAAGCCTCCATTCTGGTCATTAAAGGTTTTAACTCTGAACGCAGTCTCGTTGAGCCAGTCGATCACATGAGCTGTTAAATGAAGCCGGTGACTTCTCGATAATTTGCACTTTAGCAGTCAATGTTTGTAAATAGACTGCTGAAAGTGTTAACCGAACCATGTACCAATCGCTAATTGGAGTTGTCCAGCCACAGTCCCTGGCATTAGATCATAAAAGCCAATGCTGCATGATTGAGGACAGTGACACTGAAGGAATTTCAACCTTGAGAAAGTAAAGTTTGTGGCAGGCATCGTCGCTGGCTTCGCACCGGCTTGTAGATTGGAGTAATGGTTGACTCCTGTTTTTCTAACAGCCAAAGAATTTCCCTTCCACTCATGCCCAGAGCAAGTCTGGCCTGAGGCCTCGGTAAACAAGACTAGACTAGGAAATGGAATCTGCTAGTGTTGATGAGATTGTTTTTCTTTTTTAGCCATCTTTCTTTGTCTGTTTCACTCACTCTCTTCCACTCTCCATGTAGTATAACATGACCTACTGAGCGATTCTGAGGCAGGCCTTAGAAACCTTGAGTTAGGTTAATCTCTCTTCCCCTCCGGTATAGTTCCAGTACAGAGCTGGACTTTATGGGAGGAATTTCACGCCGCTGGGCGTACTCTCTTTTGGTCCATTCCTGACAAAACTTACTGGGCAAGAAGAACCACCCTCCATCCCCCAGATGTTTTTATTGGAGCTTTGGTGGAATGCCCTGAACCTGTGCCATCAAATGGTGAACTGATCTCTTTAGGTACTATGCAAACTGGGAGCTTAAAGTGATAGTTCACCCAAATATGTAAATACCGAGTTGATCCGGTTCTCAAGTTCAGTTCACTAATTCATTCATTTGGTTGCAAAGGTTAACATATTACAAGAAGTGAAGTGTTTTTGGGCAGGGGTGTCCAATCCTGCTCCTGGGGGGGCACTAGTTTAGCTCCATCCTGCTCCAACACACTTGCCTGTAAGTTTTTAGTAATCCTGAAGTCCGTGATTAGCAGTTTCAGATGAGTTTAATTAGAATTGGAGATAAGGTTGTGTTCAAGTCTTACTGGAAAGTTGTGAAGTCGTACTTACGACTTAAGGTACATTCAAATTACTTTTATCGGAGCAATCTAGGAATACACCTTTTCTACCAAAAATTCATTTACAAAATAATGAATAAAAATGAGCATCAGGTGTGTTTTGCTTTTTTTATGATTGTTTTTTTATTTATGAAGGTGCTGCAAACTGAATACATATATTATATCATAATAATTCTATTGTATTTTGTAGGTAGCACTTGGCTAGTAAACAGGAAAAAAACAATTCATTAATTTCAACCAGTGTTAATTTTGTTGACTCATAATTTTCGTCAACGACATTTTTTTCACAGATGATAACGAACTAAAACTCTTTTTGAATGACAAAAACTGACGTAAATCTATTGACATTTTCGTCAACGAATAAAAACAAAACAAAACAAAAAAGTTAGGGAGGGACGATTTGGGAAGAGATTCATTTAGAACGAATCTGCTGCGTGGTTCGGAGGTTAGATGCGTACATATGAACCGGCGGGACATAAGCTACCATACACTTGCTGCACGTCGCATAAAACGTTAAAAAATGTCAATATGTGGGAGTAAGAGAAGAGCAGACATATGGATAAATCTGACGACGCAAGAGAATCTCAA
This sequence comes from Sinocyclocheilus rhinocerous, assembly GCF_001515625.1. Lineage (NCBI taxonomy): Eukaryota > Metazoa > Chordata > Actinopteri > Cypriniformes > Cyprinidae > Sinocyclocheilus > Sinocyclocheilus rhinocerous. The sequence continues at coordinate 1,232,556 of NW_015629561.1, forward strand.
TTCGGTCCGGTTTTCTGAGCACAGACACTGAAGCATACACACACAGAAAGCGTGTCTCACAGCACACAAGTACTCTTTCGCGTCGCATGAACGGAGAATTACACACAAAATGATGTCGAATTGTCCGTTTTGTCGAGTAGTTTGACGAGTCACGTAAACACAGTTGATTACGTCTAAAGTGAACGTAAACAGTAGGGAGAACGTGTATCAGTACATTGCATCCATTGCAGCTGTGCATTCGGTTTTAAAGGGATAGCAGCCTAATTTAGTTGCTATTGTATGAGTCATTGATGTTAATCAATCAACAACAGAAAGACAGAAAATCACTCACTGCTCTTGACTGAAAAACTTTAGTAGACTTAAAGATGAATCTAAATTTATTTATAGAAATAAAGAATTCCCATTCAGTCATTATAATCCGTAATTATGTACCCACTGGATGCAACAAATGCCTCGTTTATAATGGGTTTTAATGTTTTTGTCTCGTGGCTCTGGCCGGACAGGGCATCACAGTATAGTAAGGGACGTAACATTTCCGTCACACGCTTGAGGAATTCGGCCAATCACAGCGCACTGGATAGCTGGCCAATCACAGCACACCTCACTTTTCAGACCGATGAGCTTTGTAAAAATCGACGTGTTTCAGAAAGGCGGGGCATAGAGGAGAAACAATAATGTACAGTATGTGGAAAATAATGTGTTTTTTGAACCTTAAACCGCATAAACACATTTCATTACACCAAATACACAAAATAATGTTCTTTATAGCAGCATCATATGTCCCCTTTAATATCAAACCTATATAATGAGTTTAGAAATTTTGGAGAAATGCTTAATAAATGCACTGTAACTAAACCCATTAGATTTTAGCCGACTACATTTACTGTAGATTTAGTCGACTAAAATCTTATAATATTTAGCCGGCTAAAACTAGACTAAAACTAAAAACAATTCAGATGACTAAAATATGACTAAAACTAAATGGCATTTTAGTCAAAAGACTATGACTACAACTAATTCAAAATTTGCTGTCAAAATGAACACTGATTTCAACAAATTTACTGCTCAGAAACTCTGGGCTTGAAGAAAGTCACACATTTCCCAATCGTAGCTACGACTTTGTGGTGACATTCATGTGCATTTAACTCCTAAATATTACCTTTCTGACGTGACTTAAAGGCATTATAAACTCTGCAGGACAGTGTCCCTCCAGGAACAGGTTTGGACAACCCCCGTTTCTAGATGGTTGTTTGGGCATTCTGGGTAGTTGCTAAATGGTTGTTTGGGCATTCTGGGTAGTTGGGCATTCTGGGTAGTTGCTAGATGGTTGTTTGGGCATTCTGGGTAGTTGCTAGATGGTTGTTTTCTGGTCCATGTCAAGACCCAGACTCTTTTTGTGATATTGGTATGTAGGCTGTAGATATTTAGTGTGCTGTGAATTGATGGGATTTTTCTTTGCCATTTTAGCATAAGACTGGTCAAACAAACTCCTCACTATAAGCATGAGCAAAAATCATAGTACTAGCTAAAAATCATAGTACATAGTACTAGCAAAACCTCTAAAGATTTAGATCAAATTCCAACTGTAAACTACAAGATACTTTTGGATTTACTTTGTAACTGGTCTATATACCTTCCTTTGTTTCCACCTTCTTGTTTTTTTTTTCTTTCTATTATTCCTTATCTAAAGGTTTTTCAAGAGACAGAATCCTGTTAAGTGTGTGTGCGTGTGTGAACTATCCTTGTTTTGTACGGATGAGTAGGTGACAACAGTTTTTCCACCCCGTAACGTCAGCTGTGTAGACGGAGCCTTTTCCCAATAGTCTCTCCTGAAGGAAAACCCACGCTGTTTCCTGATTCACACTGAAATAGGCTAGCCGAGGAGGAGGAATTATGGGTCACCACTCACCATCATAAAGCAATTATCTCCTTTAAATGTTTTAATGATTAATCGAGGGAGTTCAGCGAGAGGTTTTGATTTTCAATCTCACCGTTCATGTAAGACGTGGTTTCCACAGTAACTGGTTTGATTATGGAAATAGGGGAGAGAATGAAGGCTATGATAATGTTCTGTCAGCCTGAGTTTATTTTTTGAGCCTGATGTCACACACACACACACCATCACACACTTCCTCCTCCTTTTGTTCCACCAAGGAGATGTTTATTTTGTCCTGACAGCTGCTCTCTAATGGGAGCATGTCCCTTTTTATCTATTCATTCTGAAGTTCATTGGTGTAGTCGTGCTGGTGTGTCAGTATGGTGTCATTCATGTGCCTTTCTCTCTTCTTCCCCTTCCTCTGTCTCCCTACACACCATTAGAGTCATGGTACAAGATCCTTGGATTGGTCCTCACAAAGAAACGAATCGTACACGAATCTCTCCCTCATCAGTGTAATGATATTCAACATACAATGGTCCCATAATGCAGAAGTATCATTCAGTCATTGAATTTGTTAAATTGAAGCCTTGTAATTGAATACATTTTCCAACTCACCCTTCAACTTTCTACTTCCTGACTTTGTTTCATCCTCAAACTGATGTCATTATGTCTCTTCAAGTATTTGAAGACCCCATGAAATGGCTTAACATTAAGCACTAATTAAAAAAAAAAACCCTGATCAATGTATTTCCTATTGAAACAGAAAGAAGGCATTGGACATATAGACTTTAGTCAGTAGGCTTTGGTTTGCATCACTGCTACAATGCTACTTGCTGTTACTAGTCGAAATTAGCAGTATTAAAGGTAGAAATGGGTAATGATACAGATTTTCTGTATTTATTTTGTTTTGTCACAAGATTCAGTTGAACCCATTGAAAAATCTTCTTTGGAAAGTCTTTCACCCTTACTTGAATTTCCTTACTGATTCCACATGGACTGGATTTTGCCCACTAAAATTTGTAGCTCAGTGACAAATGTGACCATACCTTAATGCTGTAAATTATATGGGGCAGAGTTTCAGATTAATTTAAACCAATTTACCATCATTTATCATCTTCAACTATTCATTAAAATAACCAGCTTGTGAGAGTCTTTTGTTGCTGGAATCGGCTGCCACTGTATGTTTTTGATTCACTAAAAGAACTGGTTCATAAGAGTCATTAGTTTTTCATTCAGCCTACAAAGGTCATTTTGTATACATTTTGTTTTTACATGCAGCCTGTTAGGACATCTCAGTAAACTTTACCATTTTTTCGCAGTAATCACAAGATTGCAAACTCACTTTCACAACTAAAATATACTCCAATTTGATGTCATTGGGTCTTAAAGGTTAGGGAAATTCAGCATGCAATAAGGGAAATGTTGGTTAATGCAAAATCTGGCTAATTACAGTATTTCTTCTTTCCCTCCTAGTGTTCCCTCTAGTGGTCGACCGATATTGGTTTTTTAACAGCCGATGCCGATGCTGATGCCGATATCTTGGAAAGCAGGGTGGCCGATGGCCGGTATAAAGCAGATATAATTTTATTTATTGTATTTAATATTTAAGAAATTTAAAATCACTTGAAAATGGATAAAAAAAATAAATGTGTAAAATAAACATGCTTATATTTTAAATGACAAAGTATGTTTCACAAATATTTCAAAAAAATATAATTAAAAAGGGAGTAAACACTATAACCAACAGGGCACTCAGTATTCTGGGAAGTTTGTGTGCATTGGGAATCACATTGTTTACACATTATTTTTTTATTCAAATAAAGCCAAGGTAGCACTCATTTTACATACAGCACACAGTGAAAATGACATGAGTATGACATTGGGCAAAAGCATGAAGCGCAGCATAATTTGAAATCACGAGTTTAAAGTTTGTCGATCGCACGTCTCCAGTGAAGCTGAACTCTCCTCCTGTCC
>NW_015629561.1:1236473-1281784 GCF_001515625.1 Sinocyclocheilus rhinocerous
GCACTCAGTATTCTGGGAAGTTTGTGTGCATTGGGAATCATATTTTTTCAAATAAAGCCATGGTAACACTCATTTTCCATACAGCACACACACAGCTGGATTCGACTAAGTTTGCAAGGTTTTTGAAATTAGATGTTCATTAGTCATTCAAAGATTTGTTTAAATTATATAAATGCGTATTTGCTGAATGCTGACGGCAAATGAGAAAGTATTATAATGTTTGCCTTTCTATTACTAACAATATAAAAGCAATCGTTATAATGCTTTTTTGTATAAATTTTAATTCCTTTGTTTAACAGTTATATCTGATTATTAGACAGACTTCTGTACGTGGACAGAACTGTTACTGACGAAAGCGAACAAGAGGGAGAATGTGAGCACTGTGTGTTCAGGTGCTGCCGTTCTCAGCACCGTCAAAATAAAAGTCCGGTGCGCGGTCAAAATAAAAGTCCCGCCACGAACGCATCGGCCAAACAGGAAAACTTATCGGCTGATGCCGATATTTGAAAAATGCCAAATATCGGCCGATATATCGGCCTTGGCGATATATCGGTCGACCACTAGTTCCCTCTACCTCTTCTGAAACTGTATCTCTTCCCCCCATTTCCTGTTTCCTCCTTCAATCATTGAAGAATGCATCTTTCATTTGAGGATTAGGTTTGGCATGTCTGGAACTAATAGTGTCCACCCTGCTGAAATATGTCATAAAATGATGAACAGACCAAAGTGGGGAGTGGGGACCCAAAGCACCGTACCGCATGTGACTAAAAGTGCTTTTCTTTAATGTTCCCTGTAATTTGGGCTCTCAGTTGGCCTCAAACTGTAGCTCAAGTGCTCAGGTGCAGGGCCTCATCCCAGCCAGCTGTTCTTCCCATTCTCCCAAGAGACTTAGACCAATTCCTCTTGCATTGTGGAGCTCTCTCCCTCTGTAGCCGGCTGCACAAACTGACTTCCTGTCAGCTCCCTTCTGCTTCCTGTTTGCTCTGATGAATGGATGGTTTCCTTCAAGCTGCCTTTGGTGACGCAAGTAGTATACGCCATCAAAACTGCCTCCTGGAAACAACTAGTCCCTTTCAGATTTGGCTTTTTTTTATTTTTTTATTGTATCCCATAAAAAGTTACGAAGACAATAGCTCAGCTCAGAGCTGCACAATGCTCTTTTTCACAAACACACAAGTGCGTGAATCTTCCTTGTCTTCTCACTCCCCAGCTGTGATTCGAAAGCTACTATGATTTTTTTTGGCAAAATGCTACTTGTTCATGTACTTTATATCGAAATTGTATATCTAAATAATTGAAATTGAAAATGATCTATTTTATATGTTGATTAAGTGTCTTAATACTTAAAGCTACTATATTTAGAGTTGTATGAAAATAAAGTGATCTATGACATTTGGGTGAGGTTACAACATCCTGTGCATATCATTTCTTAATCATTAGGGCCTGATCTGCATGTTTTTCCCGGAATTTGTCTTTTAAGATATTTTCTGAAGGAAAATCAACCTCGTGGGTTTGTTAAAGAAGGCTGATATGACATCAAGCTCTAATTATGCAGTTAGATTTTTTTCTAAATGATTACTACTTTTAAGTGGTGTTTTTTTTTTTTTTTTTTTTTTACAAAATCTGGAAATATACCCTTAAAGGGGTAGTTCACTCAAAATTAAGAGTCTGTCATCATTTACTCATCGTCATGTTGTTCAAACCTGTGACTTGCTTTCTTATGTGGAACACAAAAAAATATATATTTTGAAGAATGAAGAATTTTTACTGTTTTTGTTGATGCAATTTAAAGTATAGGACCCCATTGACTTTCATTGTATGGACAAAAAAACAAAAAACATCAGCAACGACATAAGTAAATAACAGCACAATTTAAATTTATGGGTGAACAATCCGTTAAAGTTTCTAAAACTCACTGATGAAAATTAATTAAATGCTTTCTTTCAGATCTTCACAGACAGATTGAAACTTGTTGAGATATTTGTTGTTTGGTGTGATATGAACGTCTGCTGTGATGTGAAAGGCAAAGCACAGGAGAAGGGGTGTATTAAGGTGTCTTTAATTTACTATTGTCTGAATGCGTCAGAGTGTTTGCCTGCCGGTGAATACCTCAGACATCTACTTACCAACCGTGTGAGGATGACTAATCTCAAAACAACAGGCTTCCTGAGCTGTTTGTGTTGGTTTCAGAAACTTTAACCCCTCTTGTTGTCTCTGTTAGTGCCGTCCTCGAGCTCGGTGAGGTTTCAGAGTGGCACTATGAACACTAATCTCATCAGTTTAGTCACCATGGCACCCCAGCGTTCACAAACTTTGAGCATGGCCTCTGTTTTTGAGGACAGCAGTCTTGCCGTCTACCTCCTGGTGATTTCTATCTACTTGCTTTTAAAGCTCTGGCGACAAGCCTGGAGTTTGGAGCCCTTAGCCAGGGTTTGTAATGAGATATGACAGATTTGGGGTGGGGTTTTTAGGGGAGCCGGCTGAGATGCTCTCAGGGAAATGAGCAGAGTGACAGCTGGGATGAAGAGGGGAGGAGGATTGATTTGGCCTTGAAGAGACAGCAACATTACAGACCCCTGATAAGCACAGTTACACTGTAGTCCTTATAAATTTAATTCAGATTATTTGTGTAGTGTTTTTCAGAATACATGAGTCTGTAACATGGCACTCATTTCTGTTGTCCAGATTTACATTATGATTTTATTTTTAAATTCATTAAAATGCAAGTTGTGCATGTAGTGAATTGAATAACACTTATCCTGTGATAAGCGTGTTATTAATTTCTGAATAAACAAAATCAAAACAAAAGTACGCACATCACTGGAAAAACTCTCAAAGAGGGTGCTCGACAAAAAATATTGATAATGAAAATAAGAAAAAGTTAGCATGTGATAGTCTGTTTTTACATTTTTGTCTTTTTTCTATTTTCATTATTAATTTCTGAATGAAAATTTGTATTTAATATTTGATCACAAAAATGTGAGTGTGGTACAACTGTCCTAATATAAAAATGAAGAAAGAAAATCCACAGAAAAAATTTGCATTGTTTGGCATTATATATATTGAAGCAACGTAAAAAAAATAAGTAATAATAAATAAATAATTGCCCTAATATCTGAGATATTTTGACAATTTATAACACGATACATGTCAAGTTGTGTGACAGTCCAAAAATTTGATATTTATGAATTAATAAAATGATAAAAAAATAAAAGTACTTTTTTATCTTAAAGTACATTAAAATGTATTCAAGATGTTCAAAATCAAAATATTCTTTATTTATTATTCTTTTTTTGTGATCTCTCTTATTTGTCATTGATCCATATGTCATGCAACATGCAGTGTTTGTCTATCTGAGATTATCTTTCAGTCCTTTGTCCAGTGCCAGCTTGTCGGTCAATCTGTTTTGCTCACTCCCGCCCTTCCTTTTAGTTAGAGGCAGTAGAATCAATAATGCATGGCTGTGTAATACCCTGACTGAGCAGATATCTCAGCAGGTAGCTGTGATGATTGTTGTTTGGGGACCAGCGCAGGTATTACTCAACACTATGTTTGGTTCTGTCCTATAATGAAGGTCCCAGCCAGCGCTTTGCAGCATGCTCACCAACAGCTGTGTTGCAAAGACTGCCGTGTAGCCATGAAATTAGATCATTGTGCAATGCTAGTTCAGCAAATGCACACTCAAGGAGGCAGGGGTCACTGCTGTCTGATCACTCTGAGATCGTTTAAGCTTTTGTCACTTTAATGTTTATGACATGCTCAACTAATGATACTCAATCAAACAGGCCATTTGAATCAAGGTCAGTTGTCCTTGTTTGTTGATTCAGAGGGAAAAAAAGAAGTGCTCTTTCTTTAAAAAAATTAAATGAAGTAGTTAGAATTACAGTGAGGCAAGAGTCGCTTTTTTTTTGTGGCGGCTGCAGAAGTAAAACCTCTGCTTCCTCTCTTGTGTAGAATGTACATATCCTGTTGAATGCATGTACTAATATTTATGTGCTTCTTTCTTAAATGTCTAAAATTATTATTAATTTATTTTAATCATTCATATCCATTTAATATCCATTTTAATTGCATAGACAGGTTTGTTACATCCACAGTATTGTGACTATCCAAGTATGTTTCTGGCCTAAGGACTGAGTGAATGTTTTTAGGAGGCACACTATACTTGAAAAACTTTTTAGTAATTAATAATTCATAGTGTTCAACAAAAAGAGTTCAGTCAGCCCGTGGAGGTGGATATGGAGCTAAAGAAAGTTTTTAAGTATCATTTTATTTTCGGTTCTTAAAGGATTTCTGTAACCGTGTGTATGTGTTTGTTCTTTCCCACTCAGGCTGTTTTAAAGGGGTCATATGATGCTGCTAAAAAGAACATTATTTTGTGTATTTGGTGCCCGTAGATGTAGAACAGCAGGATGGCCAGAGAATTGGTAGCACAGTGTTTCTCAGACTTAGGAAACATTTTATGAGCACTTGAGACAAATGCAGAACATCTGACTTGAGTTTCCCTGTGAGTGTGGTTAGATTATACTCTTCCTGCTGTTGATGACAGTGATGGCGTTTACTGCTCTTCTCAAATCTCTACATAAAGAGGAGTGCAGATCACTTACAGTACATTTCAACTGATCCTGAGTTAATCAGTTGCTGTGCTTGTTCTAACTTGTATTGCATCTAGCACAAACTGTTCAGGTTATACTTAATATTACTGTTTTACTTTTCCAGCAGAGTCTTGCTTAATGTGCTGCCATTAGCTCTATACCTCAGTTTCTTTCCCTGGCCCACACATCCCTGTTGGCTTCATGCCCTTCACCTAACCAATCAAGGGCTGAAGCTTTTTACATATACATGAATGAACACATATTCAGCCACAAGAACATCAATATCACGCCACCACTGTGATCTAGACACTTGAATGGACTCTTTAAAATTCCAAAAATGCTTGTCTACACCACATGTCTAGATAAATCCTAGTTTTATTTTACCCCAGTTTGAAAAACAGTTTTGTGGATTTACCCACTACGTACATAAATTTTTTTAAGGATACCAATATACAAATCTGCACATGCATTCTTCTGTTTCCTTTGTGTCTGTATTTATCTCAATAAAAATGAAACAATGAGCTCATAATTGCATTATTAAACCCATGAAGGCCTGACTGGCTCATTGACCATTCTGTGTCTGTGCGTGTTTGGAGATGCTTTGCTTTTTGCTACAATTACAGGGCTTATTTTAAGAGCTGAGGCATTACGATGTGGCACTCATTTCCCATGATCATAAATTATACGGAGGGCAGATAATTACACGTGTCAGTGGTATTGACACATGTTGGCATGTCAGAAAGAAGGCCCGGGTAGTTATTTTCACAGACTAGGGCTGCTTTATGGTATTGTCATGTAAAAATCATCACAGTGAGTCATATGAAGTGGGAAAAACCCAGTCCTACAGTCCTAGGATGTAAATGGTGTGATCTTTGTTGTGTTTGACTTGACCGAGACACAGAGGCTGTGGAAATCCCACTTCTGTGTGATGTCAGAGTGAAAGTGTGCTCTCAGCGCAAAAGCACAATAGAGTCGGGACAGCTGGGTATCATAGCCCTGGGACTGTCACACCCTGCTGGTCTCCTCTCTTCTCCGGGTTGGAATAATTAGAGCATATGGAGGCAAAAGTCATCAGATTTCTTTACAGCAGGAAATGCAAAGGTACTGTCGATTCTTGGACTTTCTCAGGTTGTTTTCTCATCACCTGTGACACTGGTTTGAAAGCTAACTCGAGACTTGCTGTCAATTCATCAACTGAAATGTGATTCTGCAGCTGTAAACAATGAAATAGGTGCTAGTTGGTAGTTTTTCATGTTTGGATGAAGGACTAATTTGAATAATTAAACTAATTGAATAATTAAAGTGCTATACAACAGCTAAATTAGATGGCTCTGCTGTATCGTGTCATGTTTTTTTAATTGGAGCTTTAGTATTCAGGACAAGTAGGTCTATCCATAGTTCTAGGCTTCCCAAGAGCTCACGTAAACATCATAATTCAATATTTCAATAGGCTGTCGGGATTGAGCGGAGTAAATTAATTTGGAACCATGCTTGAGTGCTCGGCGGATGTTGGACAGGGAGAAAGAGAGTCAGAGAAAGATACAACGGAAATGAAAAGTGATAAGCCTGGATAAACTCTCTGTAACGTGTGTGTTTGTGCATGATGGACCTCTGTGAAGAGCTCTCTTGACCCTATGCATTGTCCTTCTGTCTATTGAGAAGTGTTAATGTACCAATTTACTTAATGATGATCATAAAACCTGTTCTTTGAAACATTTGATTTTTGCATAAATGTTTGAAATGTCTGCCCACCAGCTATTTTTGACTTGTTTTAAGGAACTAGACTGGAGCCGCATAGACTAGATTGTGAAATGTGAATGACAATTTTTTTTTCTGCCTGGATCAGAGTATGGTCATGTTTTAAATATGCAGACTTTTTTTTGCATTTTAATTGAGTTTTCATTGCAAAACAATGTCCAAAAGGAACTTTCATCCATAGAGGTTGAGTTTACCAGTCGTAAATATTTCTTGTTTGTGCATTAAAAAAAAAATGCATATATCCCCATTTAGTTATCAAATTACAGGAAAAAACATATCATGATTTTGTTCATGCATTGTTGAGTATCATTTTGATGGCTTAAGGATTATTCCACGTGTCATGGAGTTCTAGAGAAAAGCTAAACTTGAAGCATAGGTTAAAATATGATGGTAAACTTTCCACTTAGGAGAAAAAATCACAAGTCACCACCACCCATGATTGCATATGGCTCTTGCTGAGTGATTATTTTTGCCGTAAGAGAGAGTTCTTTCAAAAACACTCAAAAAATCTGACCAACCCCAAACCTTTAAATATTAGTCTATGGTTAAGTGTGTAGATAGATGATGGCGGTTAGTGTGCTATTTTCAGTAGTAAAATTTACATTTTGTTCTAAACACCTTTAGAATGCATAACCGGAGTGTGAAGTATTGTAATAACTCTGCTGCTTCTCCTCCTCTGATTGGCAGAGATCCGAGCCCAGTTGGTGGAGCAGCTTAAGTGTTTGGACCAGCAATGTGAGCTCCGCGTGCAGCTCCTGCAGGATCTGCAGGACTTCTTCCGCAAGAAGGCTGAGATCGAGATGGACTACTCCCGCAACCTAGAGAAACTAGCCGAGAGGTTCCTGGCCAAGACTCGCTACACAAAGGACCCTCAATTCAAGTAAGAGAACATTTGGCTGTGTTTCCAGCAAGTGTTTTTTTTTTCTTTTTTTTTTCTGATACATCATAGTCCTGTGATCCGTGCCATTACCTGGGCAAGGTTTGAAATCAATGTTTATCCAGGTTTTTTTATCTTAATCTCTCACACAATCTTCTGATTATATAAGAGCTGTTTTGCAGTGAATGTTGAGATGGTTGAGTAAACTCTCACCAAGGTCATGTGATATTCAGTCAACACCTCCCTTTTGGCTTATTCAAGATAAATTCATTAAAATCTACGGTAAAAACCCATAACAGTCATATTTTAGCGTTTAGGCGTAAAAAGAGTCTCCTTGTTTGTCGGAATGATGATGAACCAGCTTCTGTCAATGTAAATACAGTAAGTCCTTTGAGGATTTCACAAGACCCCGCTGTTATGTAAGAGGTTTGTCTCATATCTCTTTGATAGCAGCAGGGATTTTGATCGTGGGATAAAGTCGAGTATTTTCTTTGAAGCCCTTGGTTCTGCTCCAGTGACCCATATTTGATCCTGATTCTGTAGCGGTTAGTGTTATTATGCCATATTACGAAGAAACAGCTGGCGTAAGCCGCGTAACATTAAGAAAAGCAGTGGAAGTGGAGCATTTATGTTCTTACTCAAGATATAAATGTTTTTATTATCCTGTCTGATTGGCTATATTAGCTTATAATGCTAATTTTATTGTTTAGCATGAAACAAAACAGTCTTTTTAGGGGCCCTGATATAATTTTTATACATAGAGCTAGACTTTTGAACAGGCTTTTTTAAAGCTTAGTTGCGTAGAAAGGCATGTGGCAATTATGCCGAAGACCTGGCATTAAACGAATGCAGGTTTCCCGATACAGACTAGCGAGCTTTGAGAATGATGCTGTCTCACATCAGTCATTATGACAGGATATGCTGCGGAAGAGCCTATTAATCAGTGTTATATAGTGTTGCGTTAACATTTATCAAGGTGCTTTTGTAACTCCCAATGTTCTGTATTTGCAGTGACACATTGTCATTCTTTTATGCTTGCTGTGCAAATAGGTTGGACTGGATTTGAGTTGTTTTCCAGGTTCTAGTGTGCGTACCTTGACAGGTTTCTTTCTGGCGGTTTTGCCCCAGGCACTGTTTTGACATGGGGGATATCCAGTGCTTGAACTTTTCCTTCATTTCATTGTTTCTTTCATTTTCCACCTTGTCATGTGCTTCTCTTTGCTCCTTTCCCTTTTCACTCTCTGACTTTTCACGTTGTTTTGCTCTTTGTATTTGCACTTGACTCCTCAGCTCCCAATATAATGGTTTGGAGTGCTGGAGGCTTCAAGTCTGAGAAAGTCAACATACTGCTCTCTGACAGCTTGTAGAAATAATCAATAGATAGCACACATGTTTTTTTGAGAGTGGTTTTGTGTGACAGCTCTGTGCCTTATCAGACCATGGTGCACATGAGACCCCTGTGTACCTTAGATCCTGGGGGAGGTTCAGTTTCAAATGAGAGCTACACATGCATGCTCTAGTATAAGCGGTGGGTGTACACCACAATATTCATTTTTGGTCAACAACAATATATGTCATAATATAGACTTTAAAAAAAAAAAATGATTCAGAAATTACTGGAAAAAAATAATAATAAGATATTAATTAATTATAATAATAATGATAATAATAAACTTTTAAATAATAATGTTTTTTATTTGAAAAATTATCTACATTTTAATTAAACACATTTATCAAAAAATATGAAAAATGATTCAGAAAATATAGAACTAATGAAATAAGTAAAAATAAGAATGTATTCATATTAATCAATAATAATAATAATAATGTGTGTGTGTGTGTATATATATATAATTGCAATTGTAATTATTTCTCATTTGAACTATTATCTAAATTTATCAGAAATAAAATATTTTTTTATGGAAAACCTTCCGGGAAAAAATATAGAAATAATTAAATAATAAGAAAACTGTAATAATTAATTATAATCAATGACAGTAATTATAATCAATAATAATATTAATAATAATAATATAATATATTATTGGATAATACAAATTTATAAATTTTATAATTTTTTTATTTGAACTGTTATCTACTTTTTAATTAATTAAACATCAAAATGTAACTAATAATCATGGATGGATGGATGGATAAAAACTAATAAGAGAAGAAGAAAATGCATCATTTTATTCAATACAATGTTATGTTTTTCTAATTTTAAGCATTAAGAAGACTTCGCCATCAGGCAGTTTTTGCTCTCTTTTGCTTGCATTTCCTCTCCGAGAACTCATTTCTTCATTTTAACGTCATTTCTTCTGCTTGTCTCCTGATTTCCTCATAGCTCATTTTTTTCTTCTGCATTAGCCCCGCATTACACCATCTCTTTCTCTGAACACCCCCTCACTACACCAAGACTCCAGTAACCCCTGGTCATGTCCGCCCTGATACCAGTGACCCCCACTGAGATATTCTAATCGGATCGTAATCTCGTCCTAAATACAATACCCTGCCCTCCGTGGATCCCCTGAGCTCCAGGATTCTAGTTCCAACATCTGCATGTTTAACAGGCAACATCTGGGACTATGATGCCATGAAGGAATGTGAGGTATTTTCCGGCCTCGCTCTTCCAGAAGAACGTAGCTGTCGGTGAGGCCCCTAACCGACAAACTAAGGGGCATCTATAGGGATCTTTTGGAGATGCCTGATATGCTGCTTATGTTCTTACAGGGTAGAGTTCAGCTCAATGCCTTCCATTTTCCCAGTCAAGGGTCAAATGGCTCCTCTATGTGTGGTATGACAGTGTGCGTCATTTGTTCAGCAAGCCAGCGGGAGGCCCGATGACAAGTCTCCCGGCAATGAAAGGACAGCATGGTTAAGAAACACGCGGTCTGGAATGATAACACGCCGTGGTACTGACCTAATTTCTAGCATGCCTGATTTTCTACAAATGGATTGAGTTGATACAAAGAAGCAACTGAAACTCACCACAACTTCTGGACTCATGACAAATAAGAAGTCTGGTGGTTACACTGGTGCCACACAGAAGTGGTGATGTGTCACATGCTTAATGGTCCACTCTGCTGATCCAAGATTACACTACGAGCCAGTTCTCTACTTTTCCCCCTTAAGAGGTCGAGAGGAACAGGTTATGGACAATGGTGGTTTCGTCATTTCATAGTTTTTAAAATGTTATCGTATGGTGTTACCTCACTTCCTAATGTCTTGAATTTCTTAGTCCAATCTCTTATGGTTATGACATGTTATCAAGTCATGTCGGATATATCGTATTTATGAGTTGAACGCACATGAACACCACCACAAAATCATTGGCTGCGTCCGAAAGCCTAGACAGCCGACTTGCTGCCTCGCTGCCTTATGAGGCAATGACTTTGCAGGCAGCGTTTTTGCACGAAGGCACCTCATGAAACTCATGAATTTCGGACAGGCTTCTGAGGCAGCGTAACAGTTTAATGATCTACAACAAAATAGAACGAGTTTTGATGATAACTAAACAAATATTTAATTATTATAATACTGATTTCTCGCTAGAAATAACATCAAAAGTGCAAAAAGTTAGTCAGAAACATACATTTACACACAAACTGACCACCAAGCGCAACTTTCAGACACCATCTTTATTTTTTTATCCCAACCGTCACGGAATTGGAAAGCACAGGATTGTGGGATATCAAAGGCAGCGAAGGATACATCTATGCTGCCTTCAAAATTTGATCAGAAGAAGGTACCTCCGGAGACAGGAAGTGAAGCAGAATTTGGATTCGGACGTGCCTTGATGCCTTCATGCCTTGAAATGCTGCCTCTGAAGGCAGCATTTTAGAGCTTTCGGACGCAGCGATTATTACGAGTGGGGAAAATCTAAATTTTCTTTAAGCCCCGAGTTGGGGGCGTGTCAGTGAGAAAACATGTCGGATGCAATGGATGCTGACAACGACTAGAGACATGCAGCGTCTGTATTGATGGTAAATTTGGTGAAATTAATAAAATATTATATTATTGTATAATTACCATAGAATATATGATGATTCAGTTTACATCACCTTCATAAATTGAATGAAAACAGAAAAAAGCAAAAACACATTGATGCACATTCTTTATTCATTTTGTAGATGTAGAGTTAAAAAAGTTTAATTTTATGTTGAAAAGTTAAATCGTCATCTTGTTCCGACCAAAGTGACTTGAATGCACCTGATGTCGTAATTTACGACTTGTCAACTCATAAATACGAACTTCCCAGGAGGACTTGTATGCACCATTAGTCCAGGGTTATCCAATTCTGCACATGGAGGGCAACCTTCCTGCAGAGTTTAGCTTCAACCTGATCCAAAACACCTGCCTGGAAGTGTCTAGTAATCTGTAAGACCTTAATTAGCTGGTTCAGGTGTATTTAAATAAACCCTGCATTAATGGTACATTCAAGTCCTCTTGGGCAGTTCGTATTTACGAGTTGGGAGGTTGTAATTACGAGGTCAGGTGCATTCAAATTACTTTGGTCAGAGTAAGATTGTGATATACCTTTTCTACAGCAAGATGTTTAACTCTAGTTCTACAAAATTATGCATGATAAATGTGCAGCAGGTGCTTTTTTATGGTTTTATTCGATTTACAAAGGTGCTTTAAAGTGAGTAATGGCACAATGATGTCATATATTGTATATTCAGCTTAGCTGGTTTTATTGTAAATGTATATTTTTTAAATGTAATTTAAACAAATTTACTAACAGTACATATATTGTCAACAGGACTGGACACCCTTATCTGTCTGGAGGCCAATGAAATTTGCCTGTGTTAGACTTCCCTACACAAGTGTCGTAATGTTGCCTGTTCTGCAGTATCCAGTGTCACGATACCTCCCGGGAGGTGTGAGGAGGAGCTCAGGGTTTTGTTTGACCAGAGGAAGTGAGTCTGTACTTCATAAGTGTGTGACGGTAAGAGAAAGCAGGCAGGGCAAGTTTCATTTCCTCTCCATTTTGACTAGCTTGACTGATGTCTTCCCAGCATCATGTCTGGACAGAAACCGAGGCCTTGTAAAACACTTCTCACCAGAGTGAAGAATTCCCCTCGACACTTTCTCATGTACCTTCCAAACAAGACTTTATTTTAGTCCAACCAAATGTCAAGAGTTCCTTCATATTCTTCATTTCTTAAAATTCTTCACATGCCACCATGTCACGTCCCTGGTGTATGTCACCTAGGAATTAGCCCTTCTTGGCTTTGTGGAGCGTTCCATTGGTGAAAGACCGTCTCTGTCTGCGATGACCTTGCTGTTAATTGGGCAATTCCTCCACTCATGTGACCTCAGCTTTTTCATGGCCTTCCAGAAATGACCCGGAGCTCCCTCGTCTGAATACCCATTTAAGAACCCTTTCCGTCAGGCCATACTAATCTCATCAACGTCCCTTTGTTCATTTCTCAAGAGGAACTGTGTTTCTCCCAGGACTCCATCTTATGTGGTTAAGCATGTGTTTTGCTTCTTTGCATATGAAAAAGTAAATTAGTGTGTTTGGGAGGATGTTTCTCAGGGCTGTCAATGCCTCAGGTTGGTTTTAATCATTCAACAATTAATAGACTTTCGGTTTCAATTTCGGTATTCTTAGTTTTTACACACAATTTAGAATTTTTGAAGATTTAAAGATTTGTTTTGTTGGTATATTCTTGTGTTCTCATGTTCCTTGTGTTATGATATGTCCTACACCATGTGTCAATTAATGGAGGTGTTCCCACCAATTTTTGGCACACATCTCCGTGGTTTAGCATCAGGAACTCGCCTTCTTTGAACCCTTGTTGTGCAAGACCTTTATTTTTGCTTCACTTTTTGCTACATGCTCAAACCGGTTTCATTCTTCCCTGTTTCCCAAGTCTTGCTTTATACCAACATGTTGTGAGACCATTGGCAGAGCCAGCATCAAGATCTCATTCCACTCTTTACCTCAGCCGTGGCCTCCAAACATCCAAAGGCAATTATTTCTGCTACACTTCTTAACCGCTGTTGTTTAGATGGGGGAAAAGGGTGTCTGGGAAAGTTGATGGAGAGAAACGTTATTTGTGAGAGTGGTGTGTGCACATAAATGTTTTAAATATGCTGACTTTAGTTGCATTTGTAGTTGAATTGTGACTGCTACCTATGTACTGCGTGTTTTTATTCAGTAGGTCTGTTTTAAAGTGTGCTGCTATCTGCTCCCTATGTAGTCAGCTTTTTTATAAGGCATCATCCTAACCAAAATAAAAACCTCAAAGTGGCTGATACTTGGGCAGCAACTCAATTAATGGTCACAATGGTGCTACAAAGCTAAGGACTTTAAGCTTTTTTTGTGACAGTTTAAAAGTTGAAAAATTATGTTGAATAAAGAATAAGGAACATATACTTGATATTTCTTAATTTAGCTGTTAATTGCAAATGAGTTACATGAGTTAAATATTACACGTTTTTGTTTTTAGATGTAATATTTTTCTGATGAATAACAAATTGAATGTAGACCTACATTATTGTTATTTTCTGTATGCTTTCATTTACAAAAAAAAAACAAGAAAATACCGTTTCAGTTTTTCTACTTCAGAATTTCATGTTTAATTCAATTTGTTATTTGCCTTTTCTTTGTGCTTGTTTTTGAAATATACTAGCAATTACTGAGTGAAAATTGTTTCCACACCATTATTTTTTCAGTGTAGCATATATTTGAGCACTTGGGCTCCATAAACAAGCAAATACACGGTAATGAAATTCAGCAGTCTGTCAAAGAATTAAACTCTAATTATATGAATCTCTTTCCTTTATCATCTGTAGAAATACCTTGGCTGTTTGATGACGACAGTAAATTTGGTCTTTTTATTCTGATCCCATCATCAAAAGAGTTGCACGATGAAGTGAGATGTGTCCTGTCCTTTCCACAACACTGACAGATGTTGAGTGTTGAGCGGGAGAACAGGCTGTGATGTACCTCCGCAGAGCCCCCCGCTGAGCTCTGAACGCTGGCTGATTTCCCCTCTCTTTGAACTCGTTGGGAGGAGTGTCTGTCTGAAGTCTTGTCGGCAGGTGAAGCTAGAGGGAATGTCCTGTACAGAGAGCCAGGGTCCCCATCGAGTTATATGATTAATCTAGCGTGCTCTTCAATATAGAGGACTGTGTCAGACGAGTGTTAATACACATCTGTACATGAGGTTTATTGCCCAGACTCAGACTACTTCAAGATATCAGCAGCGCTTGGTTTTAGCCCAGAATGTGTTTTGTAATTTTATTTTTAAATATGCTAAAACAGGTTCAGATGATTCTGATGTCCTGCTATTTATGTAGTATGATTTGTGCAGCATATTCTGCACAAAAGTTAATATGGTTTTTGAAAAGGTACCATGATTTTGGACGTGTGCTTTGGAAATAAGGTGTTTGAAATACCATGTTTTTTGAATTACCATGTTTTTGGACATGCACTTTTTAAATAATTTGGACGTGTCCACTACAGTTCAAAAGTTTGGGGTCAGTAAGACCCTGCTGATTAAAATTACTTGTTTCTTACAAACGATAGTGTATGCCATTATGTAAGGAATAATTGACAACGGGCTGTTGAATTATTAGAAAATAATGCACACCTGAGGTAGTGATGCAGCCATGATGCAAAGCGGAGTGTGTGTGAATTACCGGAGTCTGTGTGTCTCTTAACAGTGTTCAGCAGAAGCGGCTCTACTAATAGCGTAACTAAGTTGAACAAAACTGCTTCAAGAGCACACTGTTATTACCTCGCTAGTGAGAAATGTCATGTAGCTTTTAAGTTGCTAAGCTATTTTACTGATAAAATCGTCAGAGCAGCGCTGACAACATGTTTCTGTGTATGTCAGAAATGTTTGTGTGTGCGTTTGTAAGGGAGAGAGAGCGGGAGAAATAGAGTATGTGCTTTCTGTACATGATAAAATGTAATTTTGTGGCAAAACATGGAAATAATTTGTTGTTTTTATCCTATTGTTTACTATATTAATTTACTTGGTTGGTGTCTTTGTGGATTTTGGTTCTTTTGCTGTTGTAGGCTGTAAGGACCTTTGAAATAACTGAAATCGTGTAGCGATATGGACATGGAATGCGGTCAAGACCTGCCTGAAACTACTTTAGATGTGCATTTTCCCTGAAAATAATTGCACACCTTAGAATGTTCGTCAGCCAATCAGATTCAAGCATTCAACAGGCCCGTGGTATAAATCTGTTCAGTCCACCCCGTGGAAGTGTTTTTATGAGTTGCTGTCTTTCTAAAATGAGAGAGGAAATGGATTTACCCTTGCAGGCCACAAGTTGTTTAGGCCTTAAACGTACACATTTGAATAACACTGTTGGATTAGGTTGCTGTTTGGGTAGATGTGATGAATGGAGATTAGATCATTTTAGTTCTCACAGATGCTCAGTGCTTGAGTTAACAGCAGGACCAAGGTCATGTGTTAGCTGTTCCTCTGTAAACAGACAGTCTGTAATACATTAACAGACAGCCGGATGCTTTCTGAGGGCTCTTTAGATGCAGTCCTTCCTGATTCTACCCTCTCTGCGGACATTTCAGACTGTCTGGTCTGAAGAAACTTCAGGTTCTGCCCCACCCGTTCAGAGACATTTTAGCAGCAGGGAACGGGCCCCACCTCATGGGCTTCTACGGGACCCTCAGCATCTGTCTGTACCCTCTCTGCGGACATTTCAGACTGTCTGGTCTGAAGAAACTTCAGGTTCTGCCCCACCCTTTCAGAGGCATTTTAGCAGCAGGGAACAGGCCCCACCTCATGGGCTTCTACGGGACCCTCAGCATCTGTCTCCTGGCATGCAAAGGCCGCTGGGTCCATCCCTCCAGCATATGCCCGGAGTAACGTGGGGCTTAGCAGAATTCCTCTTTGGCGTGACATCCATTGCTCTGTTGTGCATGAGTGAACTTCACATAGAGGGCAACAGGTTTATCAGGATGAATCTACTGTATATGCATGTGTAACCTTCTTAACCACACTAGGACTGCATGTGTTAGAGTAACATTTAACGTCCTGGACACATTCCCTATTAGAGCAGGAGTCTGCAGGGTTTTTTTTGAGCTGATTTATCTGTAATGACGATCTGTGTCTCAAGGGCTGTTCACAGTGATTTGTAGTGACAAAGTGATCTGAAGTCATTAGTTTTCAAAAACAGTTGACTGTTTGAATGACTGATGGCGATGAGACTTTTTGCATGTATGAGCTTTATATGAGCAATTTCTCATCTGCATAGAACGTGGTGTGTGTGTGTGGTCAGTATAGAAGTAATGCATATTCATAATGTATTTGAAATGATTTTGCTGGTGAAATAAAATTAAACAACAATATGTGTTTAAACCACAGAAGCAAACCGTTTAAATTTTTTTTCTTTTAGTTTTTCCAAGCATCAAACTATTTCAGTGATTTAAATCAAATCAGTGATTCAATTTCATTTGCATCATCACTCTAAAATGTTTACAAAAGTCCTTGTTTTCTGTATTAAAATGTGTGGGAAAACATACCTTGTTTATTTAAGAAATATTTTTTTAAAAATGTAGTTCTTATATTAAACATTTTAAATCTATTTTGCTTAAAATTATTTGACTGAATCAATTGGTTATATTTAATTGATCCCTCTGATTCCTTTTGATTAGCCTATGTATTGTGATTGAATCACTGTCCGAAAAAAAAATCATTTGCAACTACTGCAAAATCATATAAACCACCTAGAATGTATTTTTTTAAAACAGCTTCTTTCAGCTGATTCTTCTGCTCTCTCCTGTATAATGAATGATAATAAATGTGTTTTTTCTTTGCTTTTCTCTGCAGAAAAGAGCAGAATGTCTTGTCTCCAGTCAACTGCTGGAACCTTCTCTTGGCTCAGGTGAAGAGAGAGAGTCGAGACCATGCCACACTCAGCGATCTCTACCTCAACAACATCATCCCACGCTTCGCCCAGGTCAGCGAGGACTCAGGACGCCTCTTCAAAAAGGTGACATTTGTCTTTACATACCAGCCGATTTCTCTATAAAAGCCTCTATAGTGGTCACTGAGCTTGAGGCCTCATTTTTTACTAGCTTTTCATTTCAATCGATAATCTCTCCTCACTGACGTTTTCTTAGACCACATTTTCATTGTATATATAATTTAATTATTTTATGTCTCATACATGATATAATTTGTCAATATTTATATTAATTAGGGCTAGTAAAACTAACATGTTAACAGTTTGATTCACAACTATCTTCTGTGGGTTCTTATGCATTCTTATGCTCATTAAAGCTGATAGTGAGATGATTAGAATCTTAAATCTCAAGCTAAAAATCTGTATCCTGTTATATTTGCTCAGGTCAAGCTAATAGATGCAAGAGAGCACCATTCTCATTCCTCTTGGCTTGTCTAGACTGGTTAGACAGGCAGGAATTCAGGTCGCTCACTATCTAGACCCAGAGCTGTAAAAGAGATGCTTTCTTATCAGCACATTTCCAGTGTCCATTGGTTATCCAGGTGAATCCAGTTTGATCTGGTCTGTTAAGGTCAAATCCAACTTTATTTATTGAGAGGGAATCTCCTTAAAGTGATAGTGTACCCAAAAATGAAAAATTCTATCATCATTTACTCACCCACTTGTTGTTCCAAACCTGCATTAATTTCTTTCTTCTGTTGAACATAAAAGAAGATATTTTGAAGAATGTGTGAAACCATGCATTTGTTGGTCCCCATTGATCCATAGTATGGGGGAAAAAATGCTATGGAAGTCAATGGGGACCAGAAACTGTTCAGTTGATGATGACAGAATTTTCACTTTTGGGTGAACTATCCCTTTAAAACAAGAACCCATCAGTTGAGCAGGGTGTTTTGGCACTTTTATCAGAAAGAGGTTGAGAATCTCATTTCAAATTATGTCCATTTAAGACCCCTTGTGAGAGGTCAGAGGTCTCAGCTATGCATAATTTAAGGTTTATTGCAACTTTCTCTTCTAAACTTTTCTAAAAATTCCAAATCGAGAGGGAGAAAGGACTCTTAAATCGCATTTTTTCCCCCTGTATATCTAGCGGCAAGAGTCTCTCAGACCCCAATCAGCACTTCTTTCTCTCCCGCTGTCTCTCTGTCTGTTCTTTCGTTCCCGTGAGAGAGAGAGAGATGAGCCTCCCTATCAACATTCTCCTCAACTCTCTCTGTCTCTCTCTGCTGTAGTTTAGCTCACCCGACTCTCCATGCTGCAGAAATAACAGTCCTTTAATTGAACGCTCCTGGCCGGCCTCTCTCTAGAGGCTTCCTGGGAATCGCTGAAGTCTGTGCAATTGGACTTACCCCACGTCCCAGTGGCGCACACCTCCCACCTGTCTTAAAAGCGCTACGACATGCTGGAGAAATTCTGCACTCTAAATGCAAATATAGTCAAGGGAGCCGTGTCCGGAGGAGGTTTACGACTTTATTGAACCATAAGCGCAGACACACAATAAAGGAAAACACTCTTAGAAGTGGAGAAAGAGAAGTTTTGGCTGTGAAATTTTGGATGAATCTTATTCCCCTTATTTAGTGCCTGATGAGAAACGTAGCACAATTTAATTTGACCACTTTTAGCTTCTAATATGATGTGATATGTAATTAATGAATTAATTTAAATTTTAACATATTTTCATGAGTAAGAATAAATTGTAAAGTAATTGTCTACCATTTCGTATTGGCAGCAAATAGTGGAGAGACACAAAATACCAGTACTACATTGGTTATCATATGTTGAAAAAAAAAAAAAAAAAGAATACAAAAAAATGTAAAAGTTTGGAATAATTAAGATGTTTTAATGTTTTTGAAAAAGTATTTTGTGCTCACTAAAGCTGCATGTATTTGGTCAAAAATATAGTAATACTGTGAAATATTATTACAATTTAAAATCACTGTTTTCTAGTTGAATATATTTTAAAATGTTATTTATTCCTGTGATTACTCTAGATTAATAATTTAATTAGATTATAATGCCATCATCTAACTCTCACTTAAAATCTTTAGCAAATCTCAAAATGAATATCAGTTTTTCATACTGTACTGTATAAATGATGTGATGTGTAAATTCACTTGTAGCATTTAAAACAACTGATTTTAATTTTTAGTGTTATATTTTTAATATATTTGGACATATGAGTGTAGGATTTTAATATCTGTCATTTACAGTGTTGGGTAAGTTACTCAAAAAAGTAATCCACTACAAATTACTACTTTGAAATTGCAATTTGATTACGTTACTGATTACTGCATTTAAAAAGTAATCAGATTACTAATTACTTTACTTTCAAGTTACTTTCAGGTTTACTTTTCAAGTTATCAAACCTAAAAAATAATGAAACCTAAAAAAAATGAAACTCATTGTTCTTTCAGTAATTTAATATTGACTGAAAAATTACTGAAGTATGAAAACAGCAACTTGAACGATCACTTGCATTTTTTCCTGATAACAGCGAAAAGAACTTAAAATGTTCTGTCATTTTTGATCTTACAGATAAGAGTAATACACCATTTGAAACTGTAAAAGGACTACACTCGCAATGTCAACAGAAAGCTATGCTTTTGTAAAATAAAGAAAACAAACTGTGCGCTTTCTGCTGTCTCGGTCTCTGTGAACTTCTTCTGAAACGCGTCACAAAAATGAACGAAAACTCAGCGAATACTTCACACTCAGTCATGAGAAATATATCTATAGAATGACTGAAGTGTATATTTTTAAATGACGTTTATAATATTCTCTGATAAAGTAATCCGTATGAAACCAACGCAAGGTTCAGTCTGTCCTGTCTGAGCTCATTATCTGTAATGTGGTCACACCCACTCGCAGCGCGCGCTATTCATGCTGTATCCATTCATGCTATTCATCCACATGAGCTTGTACACATTTTACTAGTAGGACTTTTCCCAAATGCCAGACTAAAATGTGAAATCGAGTGCAACATTTTGAAATATGATAGGCAACATTTCATTGCATCTAAATGTTGTACGACTTGTCTGCATTTTAGCTCGCATTCTCTGGTGATTTATTAAAGGGCATACTGTTGCACAAAACATGATTTAAAAATTTTACTTCATATTTTTTCTTAACACTGCATTTAAAACGTAATTTTATTGACATTAGTAACTGAAATCAAATTACATAAAATTAAAATGTAATGCATTACATTATTGCGTTTTCAGGAAAAGTAATTTGAATACAGTAATGTTACTGTGTAACGTGTTATTCCCAACTCTGGTCATTTATTATGAAAATAATTATTGGCTTTTCTGTATAGTCCAGAATTTTAATATTGGTGCATAGATGTGTTTGGAAAAACTCTTTGGAGACTCATTTAGTGCCACTAACACTAGCTGTGATGAAAATAAATTGAGAAGTTTTTTCTTTATTAGAAAAAAGGCAAAAGACTCTGCAATATTGGCTGTGCTTTGGACTCCAGTAACCAACAAACATGTTGTGGACTTATTTTTCAAGCATTTCTCTGCTGAAGTAGCTCCGATCACTGAGTACAAGTACAATGTGTGTGTGTGTTTTTTTCTGAACATAGTACTTTGAATCAAGACAAAGGATTTTCATCAATTCAATCACATGCTCTTGTTTTTGGGGTGAGTTAGTAGCAGAGGTGTAGGAACAATCATTTGACATGTGACTGATGTTGAGTGCCGGTAAACCAGTCCCCTCACACACACCCCAAAGTGATGTTTCTTTGACAGATTTGTGCAGAACCAAAACCAATCTCCTGTCAAGTTCACTGACAAATGTGTGATCGTTTTCATTTAACAAGTGCATCTTGCCATTAAGGCTCATAAATCCATGTCCTCCCGTCCCAGTGTCTCTCCCCTGTTTCCCAATAAATTTAAAGGGGCCTTCATGGAAAATCAATAGTTTACTCCCATTTTTTGGCGCTTTGTGTGTTTGGAGTGTGTCTCTGAGCAGATGGAGGAAGGCAGCTCTGCCTGCTCCGACCGCACTCCTCAAGATCCATTTCACCGCAGGAGTGTTATGCTGCTTAGAGGGGAAGTGTTATGTGTGTCTGTGAGTGGCGGAGCAAGAGAGAGGAAGGAAAAGTGGAAAGGAGTAGCTTAGACCCAACAATCCTAATAGAAAGAGCAGACTGAATAAATCCATCAAATGCTTCTTATTGAACTGATCTGAAGTAGGGCGACCAACAGGGCAGACTGGAGCCAGACCCCACTGCACGTGTCTCCCCCCAGCAGGTCTGTAAGCACAAATTAGCTTACAGACGTCAGCTGGGGAGACCATATGCTTCTGAACTATCTCCCACACCTTCAGTTTAACGCTCACACATGACAGGAAAATGTAATGGGACAACATTTTTATAAATAAAGTATTTGGATGTTTGTTTGGAGGTATTTTTAGGCCTTTCCACTGGAGAAATCCACCGGTCTGAGGTTGTTTCCAATGATGTTCTTGCACTAGCCATTTATGGCTTGAGTGATTGTTATGGGGCTTATAAATACCTGGAACAAGAGCTTATATGTCTATGTCTGTTTTCCTAATAATTAAAGGGGTCATATGATGCTGCTAAAAAGAACATTATTTTGTGTATTTGGTGTAATGAAATGTGTTTATGCGGTTTAAGGTTAAAAAAACACATTGTTTTCCACATACTGTACATTATTGTTTCTCCTCTATGCCCTGCCTTTCTGAAACGCGTAAATTTTTACAAAGCTCATCGACTCCGCTTCGTCCACGGTGAAAGCCGATCCGGCGATCGACAGCGCGAAATTGATGTATTTCCTCAGCGACCAGCACGGATCAGCTCCAGGCATGACGAAGCGGATATCGTCCTCTTTTGGAAGGCCAACCAAATATGAGTTATGAGCCAGTTATGAGCTCAATCAGCTTGACTAAATTCCTCAGACTTGTTTAGAGAGGTGAGGTGAGCATTTCCAGACAAGCAGTTCATCCTCCGCTCTGAATCTGGGTGTTCTTGTGCATTCTTACATATTACCCAGTCCACTGCCTCCAAGTAAAACCCATTAGAACTCCTACGGGATCTCCTACGGGACGCCTCCCCACAGCCTACTCATCCATCTCAGCTTTCAAATGGTTAAAATGAACTCCAGTCTTTCCATCCTGGATGAAACAGGAAGGGAACTGTGTGACTGCACAATCACTGTTTGTGAAGATTGACAGATTGACTGTGTGAACACTCTCTCAATTTCACTCTTTCACCCTTAACTTCCCTTCTGTCTTTTATGCCTGTGCACACACTTCATCTCCTTTCAGTTTCATATTTCCTTTCTCTTCCATTATTTCCATCACTTCTCATCCTCAAGAACTCAGGAGCTGATTGATATCTGTCCAAAAACAGCCATAAAAGCCTCAATCAGACCTTCAAAAACAGGAAAACCCTCAAAAATGTAAATGTGGGGAATAGGGAAGGAGTGACTGAGTCAAAGCCCACAGTGAATGCTAGACATCTTCTTGGCTGGCTCTCAAGTTATCAGCCCACAGCAATTGAAGTTTGGACTTGAATTCGCAAGCACTTCATCTTCATGTCATACTGTGCCTTCGTTCCCGAACTTCCTCTTACAAGACACAGCATCCACCATAGCAGCAAACCACCATTTCCATCTCACACAGTTTACCAGACCTCTTTATTCCACAGTCTCAAAGAGGAAGTCTTATCAAAATCACAAGTAATGGTTTCCAGTTTCAGTTCAGCTGCACACTTTTTGACATTCATTGTAAATTGATTGACACTGAACAGAAATGTAATACTTTTACATCGTCTATACACTTCAGTTTTGGTAAACCTCTCTAATAGAAGTGTAACCTTTAGACAAGTGCATAAGTGGAACTAACTGAAAACAGAGATGCTTGTGACTTAAAAGGATAGTTCACCCCAAAACAAAAAGTTTCATTTTTGGTAGAACTTTAAAGGCATAAATAAATTGGTGTTTCAGCCCATTTTATTTCCATAATTTGACATATTTCCAACTGAAACACAATGTACAAGTAGAAAAAGAAGCTTTGACCATTGTGTGCCATTCCTCATTCTTTGAAAAATCTTTGAATGGACCATTTTGGATGTGCCCAATTGCCCATATGGTTAAATCGGCCCAGTGTGCAGTGTTCCAGTATAATGTGACGGTTTGGCCAGGACTGTATTGAGCTAGATGTGTTTGAGGTTAGCTGGTGCTGACCTCCATTACTGAGTGAGCAGAAAAGCGTCTCATCAGTCTAACAGTGACAGCTTCAGGGCTCACAGCCCAAAAAGGATGGTCAGGTATAATAGAGTACAGGGCACTACTGTTAATCATGATCTACACAATTATCTCCCTCTATTTCTCTTATACTAATGTTTTTTTTTGCCTTCTTTTTTCTTGCAGAGTAAAGAAATGGGCCTCCAGCTGCAGGAGGATCTGATGAAGGTCCTCAATGAGTTGTACACGGTAAGATACAAACAGCCTAGTCGAGGATGTCCTCCGTCTCTCTGGTTCCTCTGCATCAGCCTGCTGCAGCGATGAGGCATCGAGTCTCTGCTTCAGCCGAGTGGTTATTTTGGTCTCTTGTGGTTGTAGTCCAATCAGTATTTTTGAGGCGTGGGGTGGCTATAGTTACTTTTTCTTCTTGTTGAAAATATTTTGAGAGCTTTTAGTCACTGTGTGCCCCCTGTGTGTGGTTGTGTTACAGGGTGTGTCCGAATTTTAGTTTTAAAGACGCCTCCATGGAAAAATGTAATCACTCCTTAATGTTTATGTTCTTTGAAATGCATTTGTGTGTATGTGAACAAAACAATGTTTTACCAGACAGTCCTTGTAATTCTTTAGTAAGACAGAGGGACATGAACAAGTAGTGAATGATAGTAATTATAGTAGTCAGCCAGCAATGAATCTAACCTGCTGGCATGCAGATTGACTGCCTGTAGCCTACCTGAGACTCTAAAGCAGATCTATTGCATTTGCAGTGGCACAGAAGAGCACTGTGGAGTATAAGAGCTCTCCAAACAGTGATGATGCTCTCTGGATGGTAATGAACATCAACAGCTGTGGGTCGGAAGTGCAGACCCAGTCTCAATCATTACTTACTGCAATCCTTTCAGATTTTGTGATATTCCCGTTATGCTGTATGTTTTATAGTCTTCCTCAAGCATCAGTCACTTTTTATATTCTGTCCTAATTATTTGCCACATGCTGTTTTTGAAACGTGAACAAGCTACATTTCCACTGATGAGGTCATGGCACTTTTCATGAACAGGGTACGAAATAGGGCCTGGAACTCTTAAACATGAAGGCTTTTTAATTTTTCAATAAATCATCATTAAATGCAGTGTTATTTTAGTATAATTTATATACTATAGTTTTAGTGGTTTTGTGAGGTGCGTTTGTCATTTTTGTTTAATACTTATTTCTATTAGGGCTGTCAAAATGACTGAAAAACTAAATTAGAATTTTCTACTTAAATATTATCAAAATTCGAATTATATTAGAATTTAAAAGGCATATAATTTCAGTTAGGGGAAAAAAGCTTTTGGCTTCTCCTGAGGCCACAAGAGGGCGCATCGCGCAAAATATTATGCACGTTTCTTCAAAGTGTAATAAAATAGCACGACTATCTTTGAAAAAAAAAAGTGCATAATGTTTAAAATAATGTTTATAAACCATATATAATTAATAACGTTGCTTAAACAATTAGGAAAAAAACAGCACCATGCATGTATGTATAGTTTAATGCAAAGGACCGAAAACCAATCACAAAGAGTAGGCTACTTTCTTCATTTAAAAACATGAGATACAGTGGGATGGGGAAAAACCGCCATAAAGTCTTGAGACATGTTTTTTTAAAAGTTGAACTTACATTAATTTTACATGGCTTTCTAAACATGCCGCTCTCTTGTGCCAGACGCTGATAGATGTCCCTCTAGTAAATGTGATAAATATGCGTTCTGTGCAGTGGTGGACGAAGTACACAAATCAAGTACTTAAGTAAAAGTACAGATCCGTATAATAAAATATTACTCCAGTAAAAGTACTCAGTTTTCAATTTTACTTGAGTGAAAGTACAAAAGTACTTGATTTTTTATGTACTTAAAGTGGAAATGAAGCAGTCAGTCAAGTTTACATTATTTAGTAAAGTGATTTCCACTTTGATTAAAAATATATATAACAAACATGATTAATGTAACCATTTTAAAGAAAAAAGGTTGTTTTGTTATAGCTTTTAGAGCAAGGGCGCCGCCATCTTGCAGTACCACCGCGTGTGACGTCACGGGGTTGGTTCGCTCCGATGGCCAGTGAAGTAATACAAGCATTTCTTTACATTTTGAACAACACACATTGAAAGCACTGTTAAGTCCATAATAAGTGCAATTGCCTATGCATTTGAGCCGATACGGCGATGGGACCGAGCAGTATTAGGGGTTGAAGAAACCGCACCGGTAAAGTGCGGATCGGAAACAATACTCGTTTACGTGGATACTCCTCAAGACTGTCATTCCGACGTGCTTTGTGTGCATTTGCTGATGAAGGCGCAACAGAAAGCTCAATTTGGTGGCCTACTCACGTGCTGGCCGAGCCGAGCCGAGCTGTGGCTTTGTGTGTGTGCAGCGCTGCCGGCACGAACTGAAATGATCGATCACAACGCCTGAGTAGCCTACCGCATTTAAATCTCTTTCAGAAAAGGTCTATCACAGCGTGTAAATACCGCACTGAAATCTATTCCGTGCTGTCTCACGCTTGAATGGCTTAAACACTTTAATATTTAAACTGACAAGGCTTAAAACACGTGAGAATGATAAACTTTATTGAGGAAGCAGCACTGGTCCGATTGTTCAGATAACGTTAGGTGATTAGTTAAACACTACGGAAAGCTAATTGTATTCGCAGGTGAACATAAAATATGATACATACAACTGGTGAACCTACTGAATGAACAACAACGTAGCAGCGCCGCATCTAGTGGGTTCAACTGGATAGGATAACAAAAGCATTAAAATGCAATGACACTTACATCGTTGTCGCATTTCGTGCGCCACTGATAGGCTGCCTGACGGCTGACGCAGACCTAAAATTCGAATGCAACGTTTTTGCATTCGAATGTGGGTTTTTTTATTTTTTATTCGACGAATATTCGAAATTCAATTTTTTTTGGACAGCCCTAATTTCTATTTGGCTTAATTCGTTGTTTTTCAGGTGTAGTTTCAGTTATTTTAGTAGCCAAGGCAACATTTCTAATTTTTTTCAAGTTAACAATTTTCAACAGCAAATTTTATTTTACTTCAGCTGTTAACGAAACTGTTAACAACTTTTAATAGTTTTAGTTAACAATAACTGTATGGAGGTGAATGTTGGTTTGAATGTTGATTATTATATTATATAATATTATTATACAGAACTAATTTTCCATAAATTTGCTTAATATTTTTTTCTTTCAATAAGATTGGTAACGGTTGAATGGTTGAGCTAGATAAATACAGACAGTAATGTGTTTAATACTAGCTCATTTTCATACCATGTTAATTTTAAGTAATGATTTACATTTGTCACTAAAACAACATGGGATTTGTGCCTTTTCGCTTTTTCAAAAGTAGTGGAGAACCAACATATACTCTTATTTATAGGGAACTCCTTCAGTGTTTACATTTTAGCATGAAAAAACCTTTAATGGTAGTTAACCTTGGTTTTAACCCTCAATGGCAATATGATTACTGTCTTATAGACTTAGCATTGCCGTATCCGTACCACCACAGAGACCCATGTTCCCTGGCAGTGCTGAAATTAGCAGTGGTGCACGGAAAATTCAGGGATGATTCAGTGGATTATAAGTCATGTTATTATCCTGCTGTAGAGTGCAGTGCTGCTTTCTGATACACAGCACAGTGTTGCATGGGGCTTTAATGCGTACATGCCTTTAATTAGCAGCACAGCTTAAATAATCCTAATGGTCTCAGGCTTTTATTTTTACTGGGAGAAGAAATTCAGTTAGAAAAGCCCTTTGTAATTTGCCTCATATTTTTGTATTCCTCGTTTTTGTGGGGGAGGAAGGAATAGTTTGGGGTTTTCAGGGTGGGGTGTTCTGGGCTCAAATGTGGTAGGAGGAGGACCCGTGATATTGGCTTACTTTGAATGGCGACTGGATTCCCCCCTGTACAGATCCACACATGTTCTCCTGGGAAATGACTGTAATTGATTTCAATACCCCATAAAAAGTAAGCAAATCCTTTAATTAAAGAGTTAAGGATGATGAAAATAAACCTGGCACCATTTTTAGTGACATCTGTGCTTTATATGAAGAAAGGAAGGAATGAATGGAAAAGCTGATGATGATTATCTCAGCCTTTTGGATCTGAGAGGAACCCCACAGGGCTGAAAATGGTGAAAAACGTGACGAGTTTCCTCTTCATAATCTTTGACATTCTTTCTCATAAGCTCAATAGTGGCTAGTTCAATAGTTCACCCAAAAAGTACAGTTCTGTCATCATTTACTCATCCTTGTGTCAATCCAAACCTGTATGACTGTCTTCTGAGAAACATTTTTGGGTGAACTTTTCCTTTAAGAACTGGAAAAGAGCCTGACTGATTTGCATTTTACAAGAGCAAGAAAAAGCTTTGAGACCCGCCCACATTTATGTTTGC
The DNA here is from genome assembly GCF_001515625.1 of Sinocyclocheilus rhinocerous. Lineage (NCBI taxonomy): Eukaryota > Metazoa > Chordata > Actinopteri > Cypriniformes > Cyprinidae > Sinocyclocheilus > Sinocyclocheilus rhinocerous. The sequence continues at coordinate 1,264,298 of NW_015629561.1, forward strand.
CAAATTCCTCCTGTAAGTGTTTCCTATTAATGATGACATTGCAAAGAGCTTATTAAATTTATTATGCCCAACCATCATGGAGGCTAGCACTCTCATGAAAGCCAGTGTAAATGGAGGGAAATGGAGCCCATTAACTGTCTCTTTCTGCCACAGACAGTGAGTGATGCTTGGTATCATCTCTGCAGTTTTGGCAGTGTGTTTGATTGCAAGCACAAGAATGGCGTCACTCTGTGACATTCCTCTCAAAGGAGCAGAAGTTTGGAATGAGATCCTCCCTTCAATCCCATTCCCAGATTTAGCATCTGCTGAATACTAACTATCAAGCTTGGTGGTGTCTTCCATTCCTTGGCAACAGTCACAGATGACAGTGTATATATAACATTAGATAGATAGATTGATAGATAGATTGATAGATAGGAATAAGCAATAAGGGCTAATAATTTGGGCTAGATTGTCATTTTTTTTCAGCAGTGGCTCTGCTGCAGTTTCCATCCAAGTCATTGTCCCGTTGCCTCACTGCCTGTACAAACACATTGAGCTAAAAATGTTCTGCATGTCTGACTGAGTATAAAGCATTTGTGTGAATGATTTTGGGCCTGTAGCAGTTTTTTAGTCGGTTATGTTGTGAATAAGTGTGTGCTGTTGAGGCTGATAGTCATCAGTTCAGGTGTTTCCCTCTTTCAGCCCGGTTCTTGCCTGTAATGTGTTTCTTTTCAAGTTGCCTTTATGAGCACGACCACCTGTAAGGATCCTTATTTAAAAAAAGAAGAAACACCACAAAAAATCAGTTTGACTGTTAATTATGCTTAATTGTTTTTCCTGCCGTCATATTTCTATGGAAGCTTGATTCTGCCACAGGGTAAAAAAACTAAGGTAATTACAACTTTTTATCTTATAATTCATACTTTTGTCTTCCAATTCCGAGTTTATACCTCACAATTTAGACCTTTTTTTCTTGCCATTCTGATTTTAAAAAGTCAAATTTGTGAAATATTAACTCAGAATTGCGAGATGTAAACTTGAAATTAAGTTTGTGTCGCAATTCAGGGCTCGACAATAAGGACTACCCTATGGCCCGGGGCCAGTGTGAAAGACGTTCGGGACAGTTGACGGATTTATCACTGACGTTATCGGGCCACTGCTGCGTCATCGAGAAAGTTTATCACTTGCATGTGTTTTTAAGCCTTGCCAGTGTAAACATTCAAGCGATTACTTTTTTTTTATTGAGTTCTCTTTCAGGGCTTTTTGCACTCTAATGGACAAATACACCTGGCCAATTTGAACATTCATGTGATTTTAAAGCATTCAAGTGCAAGAAGACACGATAAACAACTCATGCAATTAGAAATCTTGCAAAAGAATTGTAAGATAAAAATCACAAATACCTTTTTTTTTTATTGTATTTAATTTTATTATTTTATTTTAAATTTTTTTTGTGGCAGAAACTGACATCCATATATTTCTCTACAAAGTCCAATTCATCACATTCAAACTACATACATCACTGGGCATGATGCATTTACTCTGTCTAACCTACGATTTTATGCACATTTAACCTCCTTTTTCTTATTGCACAGGTGATGAAGACCTATCACATGTACAACATGGACAGCATCAACGCTGAAAGCAAGCTGAAGGAGGCAGAAAAGCAGGAGGAGAAACAGATGAGCCGCAGCGTCCGACACGAGGACAGGCAGACCCCTCGCTCGCCCGACTCCCTGACACACATCAAGATAGAGGAGAAACACGTGCGCCGCAGCTCTGTCAAGAAGATCGAGAAAATGAAGGAGAAGGTGAGCAGCGAGATCAGAGGGTTCAACTGAGAAGGGAAGAGTTCATGCAAGGAGAAATTTGAGTTTTTGTACAACTGATTAAACCGAGAATGTGGAGGAAAGGTGAACGTGGGCAGGAGAAGAATGAACAGATGGAGGGAGATTTCAGGGAAATGGGAAAGGTGATAGAGTGGGAGTTGAGAGACAAAGGCTGAAAGAGGGAGAGCATAGGGAGCAATGAGCTGGTGAGAGATACAGAGAATGCCGTCACTGCCAGATGGTGTTGAGGGTCCTAAACCTGATCCTGGACAGCTTTAATGACCTGTTGACAGTGGTTTAATCAATTTATAACATGTGTCAGATACGTAATCCATGCTTATCATGCCGAAATAATACTATGCTTATCACACGGCTCTCTGGAATACCTGATTCTGATTGGTCAATCACTGCATGCTGCAGTCAAATAAAATGAAAATAAAATAAAACAGGTGACAAAATAAAGTTAAATAGGTGACTAGCAATGGTGCTTCCATATTCATTCAATAAAAAAATAAAAGATAAGATAAAATAAAATAGCTAACCACCAATGGTCTTTTAATGTCCAAAAAAAAAATAAAATAAAATAAAATAGGTGACCAACAGTGGACTTTTTATGGGGGAAAAAAACCATAATAAAATAAAATGGTGACAGTGGTCTTTTCATGTCCTTTTACATATTTATTTTGTAAGTAGCAATATAGCATACAGCATAATGTACAATCAGCCGGTCATGATCACAAAATAAACTCTTAGGGTGAAACAAGGCTGGACCTTACACTCTCATATTTCGCAAAATTCCAGGCTGCAAAATTCCAGAAATGTCCAATTCGATATGGTAATCCTTAGCACTAAATGGCAGTTTAATTCATCAAATGAATGGCTCCTCCATGACTGTATATACTGTGTTGTAGAATGTCATTGGATGATGTAATGAGATGGCATGGGGTCAGGGGTCAGGCATTAGCATGTCTGGGCTAGATATTGTTGTCAATCCATGCCTTTGTTCTTCTGGAGTCCTCTGGTTACCATCTCTGTCCAGTACCACCAGTTTACGGAATGATTGATGGGATCATCGCTGGGTTGTTCCAGGGCCACCTCTGTTTCCTCAAGACCAACAGCAGCTCCTCTATATGCGTCCCACTAGAGAGAGCCTGTGGTCACCCCAGCGGCATTTACAGATGGAAATGTAGTGCAGTTTGTGGTGGCAGCCTATTCAGGGAGGGCTAGTAGAAGCTAAACAAGGTGCCATCCATCATGAGCTCATGTTTAATGTTAGCTTTAAAGGTTTTGTTATGCTATTCCAAATGGTTTATGCTTTTATTTTTACACACAGATATTAAAATATAAGTTTTCCCCATACTTCTATGACACGTTTGACTTATGATTTTTGGTTTCAAGGCAGTAGCAAACAATGACGTTTAAAGTTATTGACACCCAACTTGAACCATATTTCAGAGATTTTGGTCCTTATTGTGCACTTTTTTTTTTTTACTTGACAGCCTGTGTTCATTATAAACAGTGGGAAAATCTGCCCTTTTCTCATCCATTGTCTCATCCTCCTGGTTTTACTTTTTTATTCTTAGCGGCAAGCAAAATACACTGAGAACAAGCTGAAAGCCATCAAGGCCAGGAATGAGTATCTTCTGGCTCTGGAGGCCACCAACAGCTGCGTCTTCAAATACTACATCCATGATCTGTCAGACCTCATAGATGTAAGTCCACATTTATCTCATTCGAGTGTATTGTCATAATTAAATGTTTACAAAAAGAAAGAGAGAGCTAAATCACAAGTATTCCTTCTTAAATCTCTCGATATGTGTTATAATGTTATAATGCAGTTAAACTCAACTTGTTTGAACCAATGTTATTTTAGTATTATTTATGTAATATTAAAGTTTTTATTCATATTTTAAATAAGCTTTTATTAGTAATTTTGTTAAGTGCATTTGTAATTTGACTAGCTTTATATATGTGTACATTTTAGTTCTTAGTATCTTTAGAATCTTCAATACTTATATTTTATTTTATTTCAACTTTAATTCAGTTACTTGAAATGATTCATAATAATTTTATTTGAAGTTTTAATTTAATTTAAATTAATAATTTTAGTTTTAGTTGAACAACACTGGTTTGAACTAGTTTGATCTAAGGGTTTTTAAAACTTACAGTGCCAGGTTTTGGTGTCTCAGTATTGATTCTAAATCAATACCTTATGAAGTAAACAAGCTCAGGGCAGCTGATGAAATGAAACTAGGGCTGTCAGTATGTGAATAATTAATGATTAATCTTAACATTTAGATTTTTTTTAACAGTTCTCACAAAACTTTTCTGTTTCTCAAACTGCTTCACTAATTCACTAATTTAAAAAAAAAAGGTTTTTGAGCTGTCATATGATGGTCTTCTCATTCATTTTTGCATAAAAATATAATTCATAAGTAATTAAATTCCAATTTCCCTTGTGCAAATGATTGTACTTTTGTTAAACAACCCAATTAAACATTAATGTGGTAAAAGCATCAAGAATTTTGTACCTTTTCGTACCCCGGTACTTTCTTTATTTCAAGTATACTGTGCAGCCCTAAAAGGGCATTTAAGTGTAATGCCCTAAATATGCCCATGTACAGTGTCCCACAGTGCAGTAATACCCTCTGACAGTGTGCTGCTTCATCAGACTACTTTATTCAAGTGTGACCCTGAACCTTCAGATCTGTAGCAGCCCCCTATTTGAGCTCCGCAAGAGGGCCTACTTGTCCCATCAAATCTACATCAGACTCCTAACAACGCACCCACAAAGTGCTGAAATCCCCTCCTCATATTACCCTCAACTGCGGCACGCAGGGGCCCACGCAACACGGCGTCACGGCGTCGGCTTTCTGAGTGAGGAACTGTGAATGATGGATTTAGTCTGAACAGCCTTCATTTAAAGCAATCAGAGCGTGGAAGTGAAGTTGTAACCATGTGCAGGTTAACAGCCAAAAATGGGGTTCTTGGGTTCTTATTTTTTAGTTTATTTAAATTAAAGTCTCTGTCAATTGCATAAATGTTGTAATTTACTCTAGATTTTACTGCCTTTCTCAACTCAAAATTTCCATTCACAGCTCAAAACCAAACCAAATACCCTTTTTCCCCCTCTCTCAGTGCTGTGACCTGGGCTACCATGCCAGCCTGAACCGTGCACTGCGTACCTACCTCTCGGCCGAGTTTAACGTGGAGACTTCCAAGCACGGTGGTCTGGAGACCATTGAGAACGCTGCTGAGAACCTGGAGGCCAATGCAGATAAACAAAGGCTCATGGAGACCTACAACAACGTCTTCTGCCCTCCGATGCGCTTCGATTTCCAGTCTCACATGGGTGATATGGTCAGTTGGTGTGATTATTATTGCTTATGATATGACACTGGTGAAATTAAGTAATGGAATGTGCAGTGATGGTAATTATTTTCATGCCCCAAGCAATATACCAACAGCAGAGTCACAATGTGGGTAAACAATGGCACACAGAGATTCTTTGGCAACTGAGTGAGGCTTTACTGATTCCAAGTGCCTCCAATATATCAAACATTTTGATGATATCAAGAAATCAGCTCCGCTAAATACCAGTCAGTACTGTTACACAACGATCAGCACTGTCTCTGCTGTTACACATGACTCTTGCAAGACAGTGTCTCATTGCATGTCCAAACAAACCCAGACACCTCGAGAGGAATGAAGCATTTCTCAATCAGATTGTTGCACAGTGACAGGCATGCCTGTTGAGAGACCTCTGTTGCTTCAGCCCTGTATTATTATATGTTGTCAGTAGACTGTCTAGTTATTATGTTATATATTATTCACTATTAATATGGCAAATCGACTGCTAACCTTATGGGTGCTGTAATTTATATATTGAATCACACACAGAAATTATCTGGCTGTGGTATTTTATTTAAATTTATTTATTTTTGTTTTGTTTGTTTTTATTTTATTTTATATGATTTTTTTTAATAAAGATGAGATGTGTTCTTTCTGTGTCATTTGTGTCACCAAACGGTTAACATCACAACATCTACAACCAGCCAACAGTAAGATTAATAAACTGTAGTTTTCAGAAAAATGTATTATTAATTGTTTCTTAATTCTATTTGTTTAATTTGTTTATTCTTAATTCTGTTTATCTATTAGTAGTAGTAAAATTATTAGTAATAGTAGTAGTAGTATTATTTGTTATTTGTTTTGTTTTGTTTGTTATTGTTTTGTGAGATGTCAGTCCTGTGCCTCTAGTGTCACCAAACCAAAAATAAGGATTTTTTTGCAAACAGGTTTTCTGAACACTGTCATTGTCAGTCAAACTTATAGTCCCACCTCAAACTCACGCCATTGGCTGAGCTGATGTTGCTGTGTTGGATTCTCAAACAAAGCACTGTTTTCATAGCATCACAGAGACACAGTGTTAATATTAAACTGGGACAGGAGAAAGTATTTTAACATTGAAAAAATTAGAACCTACAGCTCAACCTAAAAGTTTACTGTATTGGACTGTATTTTTTTCTGTGAAATCAATCAACTGTGTTTTCTGCTGTGCTGAACTTTATGCTGCTGTTTTTGTTATTAGCCAACCTTGCATCAGGGGTCCTGGATGTTTGTATGTGTGTGATTAACAGAGCAGCTGGTTTTCCCCCGTGCACATGTGCCCTGTCGTGTGTTCAGCCCTCAGGGAGAGGGTGGACCACAGTGAGCCAGATGTTCCACAGCTGTTATGGGCAAAAGAGAGAGAGCGCGTGAAAGAGAGCAAGCAAGAGAGGCAGATTGGCTCACTCTGTTCTTCAGAGCGTATGGAGATGTCAGCTTTGTCATCTCCACTGCTGGAGATGGTCTTGCTTTAGTTCTCCTTCATTCTGTTGTTGAAGTTCTCAAGCTCTTTCTTCTGTCTTTCTTCTCCCTCAGGTGGGACATATGTGTGCCCAGCTGCCCGTGCAGGGAGAGCTGATCCAGAGATGCCAGCAGCTACAGTCCCGCCTGTCCACACTGAAAATAGAGAATGAAGAGGTGACGTACACATGGTCCAACAAATACAACGTGCACAACAAATGTGTGCACATTCATTCTTTGTTTATATTACAACTCATCTGTTAAACTTTACATTTCATTTCACATCAGTTTCCTTTTTTTCTGTTGATGTGCACTGTTTCTTATCAAAGCATTGGATTGAATCAAAGCATTTTTGATTCAGCTGTCATCTTTACACAATATTGCCGAATTCCACAGATCACACACATTCAAATTAATTATTTACATTTATACATTTGACAGACACTTCTGTCTAAACCGAACCCATGACCTTGGCGCTACAAGAGTGTTTGCCCCTTAAAGGGGTCATATGATGTGGCTAAAAAGAACATTATTTTGTGTATTTGGTGTAATGAAATGTGTTTATGCGGTTTAAGGTTAAAAAAACACATTATTTTCCAGATACTGTCCATTATTGTTTCTCCTCTATGCCCCCCATAAAATGTGCTGCACACATCAGAATATTTGGATTGAACTGTTCTGGAACAGTGTTGTAAATACAACTTAACCACTGATTTCTAGTTATGTCCTCTTTTGGAAGGCCAAAGTTTCGCTTTCACAACGAAACACAGCGTCACATGCGGCGGCCTTGAGTGAGCGGAGGCCGGCAGCTAGAGTGAGCGGCGGCCGGCGGATTCGAAGAAGGAGCGGCCCGCGGGCTTGCGGCAACCACATGTGACTACCCCGGGCTGGACTCCGCTTCGTCCACGGTGAAAGCCGATCCGGCGATCCACAGCGCAAAGTTGATGTATTTCCTCCGCGACCAGCAGGGATTGGATTTGAGACTTTAGTCTTTGCAACTTTACAGATCTTCTTTATGCACCAAGAGCCTGTAACACTTCAAAGAGAAAGGAAAAATTTAAATCGCATCATATGACCCCTTTAAGTGTTTCTTTATAAAGTATTCTGGCTAATTTGATAAAATGTTAAGCTACCAATAAGAGTGTAGCTCTGTTTAACATTACCGTTAGACATGATTACAGCAGGAGGAGAAATTGCTGTTGCTCTATTTCACTCAAGTACTTTGTACGTTGTAATATTGCCAAGATGCAGGAACTATAATGGGCATGCTCTTTCACCAGGTGAAGAAGACAATGGATGCCACTCTACAGACCATCCAGGACATGGTGACCATTGAGGACTTTGATGTGACTGACTGCTTCCACCACAGTAACTCGATGGAGTCGGTCAAGTCCACTGTGTCTGAATCTTTCATGAGCAAACCCAGCCTGGCCAAGAGACGAGCCAACCAGCAGGAGACAGAACAGTTCTACTTCACGGTAAATGAGACAGAGAGGGAGAGATATCAGTTTAATACAGGGTCACAAGGTTGAAGAAAGGGTGTGGAGGATTGGCGGTGGGAAATCTGTAGCTGGGGGCATGGAAGGACATAAAGAGAAATGGGAAAGGAAGGGTGATGAAGGGAGAGATAAGCGATTGAGTGTTTGAGATACAGCTTAATGTCCTTCCTTCTCTATCAGAGTCTTTTAAGAAGCCTTTGATTGAAAAGACGGCAATTAGAGGAGACTGCTGCAGTTGACAGCTGTTCATTGATCTGTGCTTGTTTGTAGACTGTTTAAACTGTTACATAGTAATTCGACAAATAACATTAGAGAGGAATTTGTTATTCGGATAGATTTTACAAAATACCCAGAACACAGTAGCAGCAGTAAAGCAATGCCCAGAGAGCCACTAACAGCACTTTGTGGCAACTTCATAGGGGAGACTGGGGTCACATGTGTGTTGGTGTCAACTCAGTAGCTATTAGATTTAAAATTAATAAATAAAAACAGTTAAATAAATTCTTGTTTTCTCTATAAGTAGTTTTTGAATGACGGTTTCAAACATCTAGTTCAAAACCCCAAAAATTATATTATTTAATATTGTTTATTTGAAAAATATATTTATTTATTTATTAGTCAATTAAACTATATAAATATATATTCTTAACTGTATGTATATGATCTGATTTGATTTGATTTCATTACATTTGATTTCATCATATTTGATTTGTATACAGATTGTTACATGTGTTTTATATGTGGTTTAATAAAATGCATTCAGTATTTTTTATATATTGTATATTTTTATATTTAGTAGTTAACAATAATTTCATAATCGTTTTACTGTTTTGTTGTTGTTTTGAAAATCCATTTTAATGGCATTTAATAGCCCCGTATAGTGTGAAAGCTATTGTCAATGTGTGTTCAGTGAACTGTATCTTTTTTCTGACCAGTAATTATTAAAATGTTTGATTGCTTTTTGTAGCCCAGACTTTAAAGTATGTCTATACAGAAATTGGTTTTCTGAAATAAACCTGCTTTAAAAAATAAACAAATTGAGTATAAAAAGTAAGAATATGAATTTCCGTTCACACAATGGAAGCACAAGATTAGCAAGCAGAGATTTGTCACTTGATGTTGTGCAGGCTGTTTTAGCACATCCTCTTCATTAGATCTTATTCTGATGTATTCCTCCCCTATATCTCCCTCTCTCCTCTTTCTCATTAACTCCCTGTGTACATTTAGCTTGTCTCTTTCTGCCAAAAGCACTAGTGCATGGCTCCATGTGTTGGCTAACCTTCCTGTGTCTGCATGACTATAATGCTGGTATGCCTGTGATATATGATGGATGAAATTGTAAGCATCTGTCTACCCAGCTCCCTCATTCCCTCCGCAGTTCAGGTTTCTCTCCATCCGTCTCCTGACTCCTCTATCTGTCTCTCCGCTGTCAGGTTTCCATCAGGTCAGGGTTCTCGCCCCCAAAGAGCCATAAGCTATTAGAGCACATAGATCCAATGCCTCCCTGTGCTCCAGTGGATATGAAATTAATGTTTACGCCAACAAGATGTATAGTCTCAACACTACACAGCAAATTGAAAGGGGTGGAGGAAGGATCCTGTGCCAGAAAGCTGAGAAAAGGAAGGAAGATTGATTATACTGCGCACTTAATAGCTATTCAAATGAAAATTCACACTCATGTTTGATCATAAGTGTTGAGAGATGGTCTAACAGTTCAAAATGTTTTATATTCTCTGTTTCAGAAACTGAAGGAATTTCTGGAGGGCAGGAACCTCATCACCAAACTACAGGCTAAACATGACCTGATCCAAAAGACTTTGGGAGAAAGTGAGTAATTGTTCTCGATTGATGTTTGCATGTGTGTTGATGAGCTTTAGTTTGGGGACATTTTAATTGGAAAAACTAATCTCATAAAATATTGTGGTTGTAATCTTGCTTTTCTTCAGAAACATGTTAATATGGAGTAAATTATATTTTAGACACAATAGTACCAGTTACTTTTTGCTTCGCAAGTGAAAATACTTCAAAACTAATTCAAAGCAAAATCCACCATTGTGCTTCTCAGAGCAACACACAGTTCTCTAAAGGAATCAGTGTTTTGAATGAATTGGTTGAGAAAATGATTCAGTGCGAGTCATTCATAAAGACAGACTAAATTATCCGTTAGTAATCAGACTCAATCGGACTGAAAAGCCTTCATGTAGACACCTCAATCAATCCAACCGAGCTTGATCTGAATGAAATTTTGACTGGATCGGAAGGGGTGGCCTAGACCTGAAATAATTTGATTAATACGAAACAAAAAATAAGCATGTAAACGCCTGAATCCAACTATTTTCCTCAATCTTTTTTAAAAACTTGCATGAATTTTGTGCTATGCACATGTAAACGATTGTGAATCAGATTGCAAAATTTAAAGTTCGTATAGGGGTGGGCGATATGGCCAAAATATCATATCACGTTTTATTTTTTTCCAGGAAAATCACGATTCACGATTTTATCACGATTCAAAGATACACATTACAAATACACATAATATACAAATAAAATAAACACAGAAGGTTTACATATAAACACAAGGTATACATAAAGTTGGTTATGTCTAAAGTGAAAGAAAACAGTTGAGAGAAAAACAGATGCTTGTCTGTATATAAGATGTGTGCAGGTCTTAAAGTGACAGCAGACTAATAGTATTAAACATGCTGCCGCTTGTCATTAAAGGGATAGTTCACCCAAAAATGACAATTCTGTCATCATTTACTCACTTTCAAGTTGTTTTAAACCTGAATGAGTTTCTTGTCCACAATCAAAAATCATGATATTGCATTTAAACAGAACTTTCAGAATCTGAAATTGGATTGGATTCACTCGGATTGCTAAAAAAATTAGTGCTTGTAAACGTACCTAGTCTCTTGTTTCATCCTGGAATGAATCAGTCATGTGCTTTGTTCCCAAATGAATCAGTGTTTTTAAGTGAATGATACTCAACCAATCAAATTTGAGTACAGAAACACAATGTTGTATAATTAGCCTATGGTTTGTCATTAGTATGTTACGTCCTCATTTAGATAGCTAAGTAAATGTGTGTAAAATGATACATCAAATTATAAAATTATTATTTCATTATTCATCTAAAAAATAATGTTTCTTTTATGTGTAGGGTTAGTGTTAATATGCTTGTGTGGGGTGTTGCAGTGTCAGGCAGAGAGGGTACTGAATTGAGTGTGTGTGTGTGTGTGTGTGCTAGCTTGAGGATGGTGCTGATGTCATCAGAGCATGAAGCTTTAACAGTGCAGTGCGGCTCTGTACTGCTGTCCTCTGGACCTTAGCGTGATCTTATTCACTCACTCATAGGCAGCCCTTGATGGTGGAGGTTAAAGGTCATGTGCCACGCTACAAGACAGAGAAAATGAGTCTGTGTAAGAAAGAGAAGAGCACAGCAGGGATTTCCTTGAGTGTTTTTCACTCTGATGTACCTCCCACGTTCATTCCTCCAGACTGAACGGAACTGTCAGCCAGTTGGTCCGAACTGCCAGTGAACAGGAAGTGAAACTGAGAGAATCACTCTGATGGCACATGATAACGAAGAGATAATTATGTGTGTTGGAGAGAGTAGTGGTGTTGATATCGTGAAATAAGCATGCTAGCTGAGACTAGTTCGGTCAGAAAGATTATCTAATAGTTTTGAGTTAAAGTAGGGCTGGACGATATGGCCAAAATTGATATCACGATATATTTCTTAATTTCGGTCGATACGATATAATTCCGATATCGATATGAACACTATTTATCTGAAATAGAAATCTTTTGTAACATTATAAATGCCTCTATCATCACTTTTGATCAATTTTAAGCATCCTTGCTAAATAAAAGTATAATTTCTATAATTTCTTTCCCCAGCATATTAGAATGATTTCTGAAGGATCATGTGACACTGAAGACTGGAGTAATGATGCTGAAAATTTACCTATGTATGATCACAGGAATAAATTACATTTTAAAATCTATTCAAATAGAAAGCAATTTTAAATAGTAAAAATATTTCAACATTTTACTGTTTTTGCTGTACTTTGGATCAAATAAATGCAGCCTTGGTGAGCAGAAGAGAATTCTTAAAAAAAAAAAAAAAACCTTAAAAATCTTACTGTTCAAAAACTTTTGACTGGTAGTGTAGGCTGATTATTCTTATAGATTGAGACAAATGTGCTTCAGCCAGAAAAAAGGGTATGAAAAGTGCTCCGAGTCGCTGCAGAAAACAAAAAAATTGAACAACAACAAAGACTGGAAATGTTGCTGGAGACGGGCTTATTTAAAATGAAAACTCATTCTCTGGCAGCAGGAGGCGCTTTTAGAGTGATAGAACTAGCGGTTTCTCCAGTAATGGCTGTAATCAAAGCAGCTCCGCTCATGAACGCTTCTTTATCAGATCAAATGAAAATGCCATCGAAACTTTTCTGAAGACAGTCAATTCCCTTCAGAGATAGATTCATATAAAACACCCGCGCCGTGTTATGATTTTGAAACGTGCAGTGCTCATGTTTATTCAACGAAGTCAAACGGCACAAATAAATCAATGTATGGGAAATTGGTAATGTATATCGAAATATCGGAAATGTGTTTAAAAATCATATCACCGTTATTGCAAAAAATTATATCGCGATACATATTGATATTGAATTATTGTCCAGCCCTAAGTTAAAGTAATAATTTTGTAGATGTTAAATTTCTCCTCCGTTACTCCAGTCTTCAGTGTCACATGATCCTTCAGAAATCATTCTGATATGCTGATTTGGTGCTCAACATTATGATGTACAGTATGAAAAATGAATATTCACTTTGAGATTTACATTTAAGAGTGTTATTAAATTATTAGTAATTATTGGTGATTTAATTCAAATGAGCATTAGATAACTGCAAATGTAATCTAAATGTAAAGATTATGTACAATTAAATATCCAATATTAATTAATACTGATAAATGACTGCATGGACAAACACCACTCACATTTTCTTCAGAGCACCTGGATCTTTTTCCCACTGTGATTTGGATTGATTTCACAGTGACATAATGGTTGATTGGATTTGTTGATCAAATTTGAAACACCTCAGTTATTCACAAGCTGTCTTATTCATTTTGTCAAATGACAAAAACAGATTTCAACGTCAAAATGCCTCAGTAAATCTAGGCTTTGGTGTGAAATGGTGCCGAGCACAGTGTGTGCAACTCCAGCTGCTGTTACTGAGGAAACTGACAGAAAGTTCCAGCACAGATTGAGGGAAACAAAGTGGTTTGGATGATTAGCTTGAAGTCAGTTGCACGTTTGCCATTTGCTGTGTTGAACTATGTGTGATGGGGGAAAATAGCACTTTGTTATGTCGCTGACTGTGTTTGGAGGGGAATATGTGGATATGGGGTCACGTCCCACAGGAAGGTCCTCTGTGACAGCATAGACAAGAAGCGGGACGAGTGTTTTATTCCCAAAAGGAAACCGTGTCCAGCTGTGGCCTCTTCCTCACACATCCAGCCTCCCTCTAACTGTTTCCTCTGTCTTTTTCCTTTTGTTTCTACTTGTATCTCTTCATTCAGGTCAGAAGACCGACTACTGCCTTGCCAGGTGAGTGCTGTGGGAAAGCCAACAAATCCAAACAAGACACAAACCATTTACGCACAAGAATTAATTTAGTACACATGTAGATGTTTCAGGGCCATTTATAGATGAATATCTTGTCTAGACATATTCATCTTTTATTCACACATCTGCTGATTTATTTAATGTGGTTAGGGGTAGGTGATTTAATCTGCCGTTATAATGGAGCAGCAAGGAAAATGGAATGGACCTTTAAACAAGAGTTCACAAAAGAGACAAAACAAGCGCTTTCACAACAAATACTGCTGTGTGTGTGTGTTTAAGGCCAGTGTATTAAAATAGGACCCTTCTCGGTAGGGTGATTTCGACTGGTCTAATGGCCACATGCAGTTTGTAAATTGAATGTGGAGGAAAATTAGAGCAGTTTGAGGGAAAATGATTCATTGTAATGACAGCTTTCTCTTGTTCTCTCCATCTCTCTCTTGCCTGTGTCCATCAGCGGACGGAGGAACACCACTGTTCGGAAACAGGTAATTATCCCCACTCGCTGGTAGAATCGACTCGGAATTGATTTGGATCAATTCACAAACAATCATAATCAGCTATTGTTATTGAAATCAATATACAGGACAAAACATTACAATGATGTAAAGTGCTGGGAAAACAGTGGATTGGCATATATTATCAAAAAATTGTGTGCTGACACTGTGCAAACAAACAAACCTTTATATAAAACTTAAATATATATATATATATATATATATATATATACTGTGTGTGTATATATATATACACACTGCAAAAAACTACTTGAACTGTTCACTTCATATTTAAAAGAAATGTGTTTACTCAGAAATCACTCAGGACATAATTTTTTTACACAATTGAATGAACTAAGATGAGCACTACATGTTTCTTTGTTTGTTGTATGTATTTATTTATATTGATTTAATTTATTATTGATTTATTTCATGTTTATTTTACTTTTTTGTTTGTTTGTTTTGTTTTGTTTTGTTTATGCTCATTCTGATGTGGCATTTCATTTACTCAGAGCAAAAGCCACAGAGCCACCTCTGGATACTAGGTTATTATTCATTTATTCTTTTTATTTTTTTTATATAATTATTTTTATTTAGCACTAGCAGCAATGAATGCAATTATTTGTACAGAGACCATGCTTTTTACATTTTCAATCTCTACCCAACCAACCCAGAAAAAAATTATATTAATTATATTTAATTAATATTTAATTGAATCGAGTCTCTATGAATCACAGTCGAACATTCCCAGCCTTATTTACATGTGACACGTGTGATGTATGTTTGTATTTGTATTACTGTGTGTGTACATTTTTTGCTGTAAATATGTACTTATGTTCAGTGCATGTCTCTTTAGGATAAGTAATATAACCGTAATATAGCAGTGCCACCCTGCAATCATTATGCACATGGCAGTGGGATAAATTTGAAAATTGGGCCAGGGAGATAAATTTAGTGTACACGTCCTACCACCTAAACCCTACCCCTAGGGGTTTACCACCCTACAGTATGGGTGAACAAAGAAAAGGACCCACTGCATCTCCTCATTTGACCACCCCAATGTCCATGTCGCCCTCTAGTGAAGGATAATGATATAAGAGCAATATTCTGTGACTAGAAGACAAATGATTTGAGAAAATAAGATTCATTGAGAAAAATTCATACAAAAACATCCATGATACTGATGTAAGTATGTATAAGAGTTTGTGAGTGCGACCTTCGAGCAGTAAAGTTCAGGCCAGACGTGGCCCAAATTCTACTTCACTTAGCCGTTTCTTGCTCACCCAAATAAACAAAAGGAAGCTGTGGAGAGAAGCTGTCTCCTAGCAACCGTTGCACCATTCCCCATGGCTCAAACTGTGCTGCTTTTTCATCCCTCCCAAATTCTGTCTGATGCCTGCCTCCCTTTGCAAATATTATTATTATTTAAGCACTCTGCCGACAAACAGAGACCCTTGTTCAGAAAGGTTTCCTGTGCTGCAAAATGTCCAGAGAAACCCCCCTGAACCATTTGAAAAGACCTGCATATTTTCTCCTTCATATTTTGTTTTCTATTTCCTTCTTTTAGGAGTCCAGCCAAATCATTCCCCTGATGGTGGAGAGTTGTATTCGCTTCATCAGTCGACACGGTGAGCTCTCTCTCTCACTCAATTTCTATTTCTTGCCAAAGGCACTATTGCTGTGTCGCTCTCTAGACTTTCCCTGACGAAATGAACGAAGTGTTCTGTTATGCTTCATTTATTTTTCTATCATACAGTATATACCACTTCCATTCCTGTAGCAATATCCAGTGTTTCCATTTTTTTATTTTTTTTATTTTGAATCTGAGGATTCAACTCAATTTAGTCCCAACTAAGAACTAAACAAAATAATGGTATTTGTTTATTTATTTATTAATGAAATATCAGGGAATTTAATTTTTTCCAAAAGTTATTGAAATTATTAAAAAAGTTTCTAGTGAATATATATTTTTCTCATTGTGCTCTGTTCCAAAAATTTAATCAGCTAGAAATTACTTCAGATTTTTTAATGATTTTTCCATGGTGAAGTCATGGATACTCAGTGGTCAAATGGGGTGGAAACTGTGTATTTTTTAATAATAATAGTCTTATAAACAGGTTATTTATTTATTTAAACTCAGAGAAACTCAGGCAAACTAACAATTCAACACAAATGATTTATTTTGCCATGATGCTGAAGATTCAGTAGACCCAGCTTGAGTTAAGATTATATCAGTATCTACTATGAAGTACAAACACTTCAAGTGCCAGAGTAAACCAACACGACACTTCCTATCTATTCTCTGTCCATAACGTCATGTCTGTGTCTGTACAGGTCTCCATCACGAGGGGATATTCAGGGTGTCTGGCTCCCAGGTGGAAGTCAATGATATTAAGAGCGCTTTTGAAAGAGGTGAGTCTGTCTGGACTGTCCTATGCTGAGCCTTCATTTATCTATTTTGAATCAAACCTGCATTCTTAAAGGGTTCTTACTTTCTTCTCCGTCATTGTGTCTCAGGTGAGGACCCGCTGGCTGGGGACCAGAATGATCACGATATGGACTCCATCGCTGGAGTGTTAAAGCTCTACTTCAGAGGCCTGGAGAACGCCCTCTTTCCTAAGGAAGTCTTCCATGAGCTAATGTCCTGTGTCTGTGAGTGTCCGCTTTATTTCCTACACCCATGGTACACGTGCATTCTGCAGACCAGTCTTACCAGATTAGACAATGGATGAGCTTTTGTCCTAAAAGAACTCATTTCTTGTTCATGTTGTTTTTTCCAGCCATGGAGAACCTCCAGGACAGAGCTGTCCACATCCGCAAAGTCCTGCTGTCTCTACCCAGCAACACCCTGGTTATCATGAGATACCTGTTCGCTTTCCTCAACCAGTAGGTTCCGCTGATCAAATCTTGTCTGGAATGAGTTTTCCCACCAAAGTTATTTTTGTTAGTGTGTGATTTTAACTCAAGACAAGGTCTGTGACAATCATTTACTCCCCCTCATGTCATTCCAACCCTGTATCACTTTCTTACGTCCAGGGAACACAAAAGTAGATGTTTTGCAGAATGTCCCAAGTGCCCTTTTCCATATGAAAGTGCATCAGGGTCAATACTGTCGAGCTTCAGAAAAGACAAAAAAAGGTCCATAATTAAAATAAGAGTGGTCCATATGGCCTGTGCGCGATGTTCCAAGTAATTCCATAGA
>NW_015629561.1:1293739-1304303 GCF_001515625.1 Sinocyclocheilus rhinocerous
ATATATATATATATATATATATATATATATACTGTGTGTGTATATATATATACACACTGCAAAAAACTACTTGAACTGTTCACTTCATATTTAAAAGAAATGTGTTTACTCAGAAATCACTCAGGACATAATTTTTTTACACAATTGAAACTGCTAAGATGTGCACTACATGTTTCTTTGTTTGTTGTATGTATTTATTTATATTGATTTAATTTATTATTGATTTATTTCATGTTTATTTTACTTTTTTGTTTGTTTGTTTTGTTTTGTTTTGTTTATGCTCATTCTGATGTGGCATTTCATTTACTCAGAGCAAAAGCCACAGAGCCACCTCTGGATACTAGGTTATTATTCATTTATTCTTTTTATTTTTTTTATATAATTATTTTTATTTAGCACTAGCAGCAATGAATGCAATTATTTGTACAGAGACCATGCTTTTTACATTTTCAATCTCTACCCAACCAACCCAGAAAAAAATTATATTAATTATATTTAATTAATATTTAATTGAATCGAGTCTCTATGAATCACAGTCGAACATTCCCAGCCTTATTTACATGTGACACGTGTGATGTATGTTTGTATTTGTATTACTGTGTGTGTACATTTTTTGCTGTAAATATGTACTTATGTTCAGTGCATGTCTCTTTAGGATAAGTAATATAACCGTAATATAGCAGTGCCACCCTGCAATCATTATGCACATGGCAGTGGGATAAATTTGAAAATTGGGCCAGGGAGATAAATTTAGTGTACACGTCCTACCACCTAAACCCTACCCCTAGGGGTTTACCACCCTACAGTATGGGTGAACAAAGAAAAGGACCCACTGCATCTCCTCATTTGACCACCCCAATGTCCATGTCGCCCTCTAGTGAAGGATAATGATATAAGAGCAATATTCTGTGACTAGAAGACAAATGATTTGAGAAAATAAGATTCATTGAGAAAAATTCATACAAAAACATCCATGATACTGATGTAAGTATGTATAAGAGTTTGTGAGTGCGACCTTCGAGCAGTAAAGTTCAGGCCAGACGTGGCCCAAATTCTACTTCACTTAGCCGTTTCTTGCTCACCCAAATAAACAAAAGGAAGCTGTGGAGAGAAGCTGTCTCCTAGCAACCGTTGCACCATTCCCCATGGCTCAAACTGTGCTGCTTTTTCATCCCTCCCAAATTCTGTCTGATGCCTGCCTCCCTTTGCAAATATTATTATTATTTAAGCACTCTGCCGACAAACAGAGACCCTTGTTCAGAAAGGTTTCCTGTGCTGCAAAATGTCCAGAGAAACCCCCCTGAACCATTTGAAAAGACCTGCATATTTTCTCCTTCATATTTTGTTTTCTATTTCCTTCTTTTAGGAGTCCAGCCAAATCATTCCCCTGATGGTGGAGAGTTGTATTCGCTTCATCAGTCGACACGGTGAGCTCTCTCTCTCACTCAATTTCTATTTCTTGCCAAAGGCACTATTGCTGTGTCGCTCTCTAGACTTTCCCTGACGAAATGAACGAAGTGTTCTGTTATGCTTCATTTATTTTTCTATCATACAGTATATACCACTTCCATTCCTGTAGCAATATCCAGTGTTTCCATTTTTTTATTTTTTTTATTTTGAATCTGAGGATTCAACTCAATTTAGTCCCAACTAAGAACTAAACAAAATAATGGTATTTGTTTATTTATTTATTAATGAAATATCAGGGAATTTAATTTTTTCCAAAAGTTATTGAAATTATTAAAAAAGTTTCTAGTGAATATATATTTTTCTCATTGTGCTCTGTTCCAAAAATTTAATCAGCTAGAAATTACTTCAGATTTTTTAATGATTTTTCCATGGTGAAGTCATGGATACTCAGTGGTCAAATGGGGTGGAAACTGTGTATTTTTTAATAATAATAGTCTTATAAACAGGTTATTTATTTATTTAAACTCAGAGAAACTCAGGCAAACTAACAATTCAACACAAATGATTTATTTTGCCATGATGCTGAAGATTCAGTAGACCCAGCTTGAGTTAAGATTATATCAGTATCTACTATGAAGTACAAACACTTCAAGTGCCAGAGTAAACCAACACGACACTTCCTATCTATTCTCTGTCCATAACGTCATGTCTGTGTCTGTACAGGTCTCCATCACGAGGGGATATTCAGGGTGTCTGGCTCCCAGGTGGAAGTCAATGATATTAAGAGCGCTTTTGAAAGAGGTGAGTCTGTCTGGACTGTCCTATGCTGAGCCTTCATTTATCTATTTTGAATCAAACCTGCATTCTTAAAGGGTTCTTACTTTCTTCTCCGTCATTGTGTCTCAGGTGAGGACCCGCTGGCTGGGGACCAGAATGATCACGATATGGACTCCATCGCTGGAGTGTTAAAGCTCTACTTCAGAGGCCTGGAGAACGCCCTCTTTCCTAAGGAAGTCTTCCATGAGCTAATGTCCTGTGTCTGTGAGTGTCCGCTTTATTTCCTACACCCATGGTACACGTGCATTCTGCAGACCAGTCTTACCAGATTAGACAATGGATGAGCTTTTGTCCTAAAAGAACTCATTTCTTGTTCATGTTGTTTTTTCCAGCCATGGAGAACCTCCAGGACAGAGCTGTCCACATCCGCAAAGTCCTGCTGTCTCTACCCAGCAACACCCTGGTTATCATGAGATACCTGTTCGCTTTCCTCAACCAGTAGGTTCCGCTGATCAAATCTTGTCTGGAATGAGTTTTCCCACCAAAGTTATTTTTGTTAGTGTGTGATTTTAACTCAAGACAAGGTCTGTGACAATCATTTACTCCCCCTCATGTCATTCCAACCCTGTATCACTTTCTTACGTCCAGGGAACACAAAAGTAGATGTTTTGCAGAATGTCCCAAGTGCCCTTTTCCATATGAAAGTGCATCAGGGTCAATACTGTCGAGCTTCAGAAAAGACAAAAAAAGGTCCATAATTAAAATAAGAGTGGTCCATATGGCTTGTGCTCGATGTTCCAAGTAATTCCATAGACTGTTATGTTATTATTCAATTAAAATTTCAAATAAAAAAGCTTTTTTACCCGATGACTTTGCATCCCTGAAGATATGAGATTTTCAGTGAGTAAAGGAATAAAAACAAAGTTAGCGGTTTGGAGCAACATGAGGGTGAGTAAATGATGCCGGAATTATTTGGGTGAACGATTCCTTTAAACCAGTGCCAGTATATGGTGATTTCTTACAGCTTACCATACAAAGAGCTTATATACAATCTAAACTTACCATTTTACATGACCTTTTTACTACAAATTTAAATATTGTTTTACCAAAAAAAGAGGATTGGCCCATACCCAACCTCAGCTGAGGGCTACGGCACTCAAGCCTCTTGGAACGTGTCCCTCCGTATCTTTGCCTCTCGTACATCCACTTTTTTCCACCCTGTGGTCCTTTTGAAAGACACTCCAGACCACAACACGATCTTAGCTTTTACTCCAGCCCGCCGTTGTGCCCGCAGGCATGTCTGGTTTTCCTAAAACATCTGAACCCTTTCCAGCCCTCGTATCACAGCCAGAAGGGGGAAGCGAATGTGTGTTGAAGTATGGTGTCGCCATCAAGCCACCATTAGTGTTCCAATGCTGGATGTCTGTAGCCCTCAGTGAATGGCTTCTCTGTTTGCTCCACGGCTGATAGATCTTTCCTCTGCTATAAAAGTCAGTGGAGGTGCCAGAATGGGTCTCTAAAGAACTGCTGCTCTCTCTAATGCGCTATAGCCAGCGTTACAGCCAATCATGTGCGTCGTCCGTAGGAATGCGTGGTATACACTCACAAATTCACATCAAGAGAGCTTACTTTGATGGTATAGACATTTGCAGACAGAAAAAAAGAAAGAGAGATGGGTAATTGGAGACCCTTGTGCAGTTGTAACTGTCTGGGCGGGACAGTACTCATAAATTGCTTTATCCCAACCCCCCATCGCCCAATACACACATACAATTAAGGACACCTGTCCCCACTTTTTGGACACATCCAGTTTTCAGTAATCAAACAAAGTGGGCGTACTGTGGAGTAAGAAGGGAAACAATTAAAAGAGTGTAACAATTCAGAACAGTCTCATAGACACACATAAATGGGAGAAAGCTGGCTTAGGCTCATGATAAATGAGCTGTCGTAAGGAAGTGTAGATAGAGACTCAGTCTGGAACTCAATCTATCTTTCACATTAGTCCAGCAGAAGCTGGTCTCTTCATGAGAAACGTCATATGATCAAGGATCATTTTAACATATATAATAATTTTAATATATATTCTTAAGTTTAGTTCTTTTTTATGTATTTATTTATAATTTTTAGGGCTTAATTATAAGCTAGGAAAGCTAATAATTAATTAATTAAATAATTTAAAATAAATTGTATTTATTTTGTAAATAAATATTCATAAAATTAAAACCAATCAGGATGCAACACTCACTAAAAAAGATACAAAATATTTTGTGATGTGATGGAGGAAGAGTGAGGGATTGTGGGAAACCAGTGATTTGCTGTCTGTTTATTGGAGATAAATTTTTTACCATTATTGTTATTATTATTAATTTTTTTTATTTGTTTACCCACATGTCATGTGACCATTAACCAAGATCAAAGAACGGTGAACATGCAAATGTGTTATTAAAATATTAGCTTAAAATTCAAGTAAATATAAAAAAATGGCAATCTCTGTTTACTTAATTAAATAATTTAATTATGATCAATTCTGATCAATTTATATTCCTATTTTTTGCTTAACTGTTTTTTTTTTTTTCTCTTTCTTTTAACTAGCCTGTCCCAGTACAGTGACGACAACATGATGGACCCCTACAACCTGGCTATCTGCTTCGGCCCCACACTCATGTCTGTGCCCGAGGGCCATGACCAAGTCTCCTGCCAGGCACATGTGAATGAGCTCATCAAAACCATTATTATCCATCACGAGTGCATCTTTCCAGGGCCCCGTGAGCTGGAGGGGCCCATCTATGACCGTGGAGGAGCCGCTGAGGAATACTGGTGAGTCTAGAATGAGCGTGAGTGAATTTGGTTGCAAAAAAAAGAAAAAAGGATGAAAATGAAGCATATAATCTTGGCAAAATTCATTGGCAGTGAATACTGGCCCCACATTTTATTTGAGCAGCTGCTCAGCCAAACCACAAAACCAGAAATGAGTTGATCAGACGAGCTTGATTTAATGCAGAACCAGTCAGACATGATGGATTGAGCATTATAAAGATAAAGACCAACAGAGCCCTACAGGGAGTCAGTTGCTTTTTAAAGTGTACATCCTATGTATATTATGCTCATTTAAGCCGTCAGTTCAATGGTTGAAAACAAATACATTTCTGACCCTCAGCGTGTATCAGCACACGACCTAGACTCCCAAAAGATGTCACAGTGAAAGCAACCAGAATACTGGCAGGCAGCCAGACTCGTAAAACACCATCATGAGGTCCGTTTCTAAATTAAAAACGAGGTTATCCTTCCCTGCTCGAGGCCAAGTGCTAATGAAATGCCCTCCCACAGCTTTTTAATAACTGTTTCAGATTTCATAGAGGAAATGACTTCAGATTGGTGTGTCACTGTGAAAAGAAAGCGTTGTGTCCAGATCAGGTTTGTTTGTGAGATACAGGCTTAAAGACGTGGATCATTTCATGTAGTTTTCATGCACGGGATTGTTTAGATTGCATGGGCGGTGTAATTAAGACTTTGAGCTGCTGAGATGATGTTTTTAGCTTAGGGTTTAGTCAGAGTCTCGTTTCAGCTTCCTGAGGCTTTAGGTCACGTGAAGTCGAGACACGTTAACAACATACTGTAGTTAACACATAGCAAACAAGTTCCTGTCCTGGTATGAATTACTGGTCATTCTGTATTTGAACTTCATTTAACATCTGTATAGCCTCAGATCTGAATTTGAAGTGCGTGTGAAAATTCTGATATTTTATTGAGCAGTGTAATATAAAAGCATAAATGTTCAAACATTTCCCCCCCAAATGTTCATTTCTGTATTGTGAAACCAATCTCATTCAACAAAGAAGTATCCTGTCTTATAAAAACTTTTGCATTTATTATGGTGATGATAATTTGGGGAGACTTGTGATTAACTGCTCTAAAAAAGTGGCCCAGACAGTTTTTGACAGTAAAATTAATTTTACGCAGTGGGATCATCACTGTCCTTGCAATGCAAAAGTAAACGTTTTGTCAAAGACTGATTCTGAGAGCAGAATGAGACATCCAGTGTCTCTGGGGAAGACATTAAAAATCACAGCAGCTTCTGACCTCCATGAACACTAACTCATCTGCTCAAGGGTGAAGAACCCACACGGATCATTTTACCTTAAGAGCCCAGATCAAAGCTACACTCGGGCTCTCAGATGGAGTGACAGGAGGATCACAGGATCTTCTTCACCAACTAACTACTCAATAAGTCCAGTCTGTCATTTTAATGATTCACTGAAACACTGATGGACGTGTGCTTTGCCAAACCTGTCGGACACTGTCTCCGTACACACAGCAGGCAGAGATTAGCACATTATACAGTCATTACCCCCATGTTCCTTCTGTCTAAAGCTGCTCTCTAATGAAACTAAGCTTTTCATTAGCCCAGACTTCATGTTTGCCAACTGTCTATGTAATAAACCGGGATGGTCTTCGTTAGATATATTCCAGCAGGGTAGAGTACTGCATTTTCACTCTAGAGCTTGAATTTCCTCCAGCACGTTACGAGAGAGCGACTTTTATTGGTACAGTGATGACAGTGAATTAGGCAGTGTTTTTGCTTGAGTGCTCAATAGGAGATCAGGTTGTTCAGTTGGATTTTGTGCTAAATTAATACTTGGGTTATTAGAGGGTTTCTTGGCCTGTGAATGGCATAACAAAGCTGTTATCAGCACCGAGGCCTTCATGACCTTGGAAACGAGCCATTTTCCTGTGCATTAGTACAATGTTTTCTGGTCACATTAGATTCCCTTCTGGAGTTGAGTGAGGGCAGGTTCAGTTTAGAGTCAAGAGGCCACAGGAAAGTCCAGCTTTGATCCTTGTATCTGTGGTCTACTTCCTGTTTTGCTTCAAAGAAGCATGAACACACTGTTCCAGGCCTGAAGAGTGAGGCATAGAGAGACTTAAAGTCATAACTGGTTCTCAGAAATGTCCTCATTCACCGTTTTATGCCCTTATTTTATCTTTCCTTCTTCTGCTCTTTCCCTCTCAGTCCCGATGTTTTACAATAGCAGTCAAAAGTTTGAATTTACCTACTCATTCTTGATTATTACTGTTTTCCTCATTTTTGAATGGGGAAAACAGTAATAATCTAAGGTTGTAAAAACTATAAAATATCTGTCTGTCTATATTTATTTACATTTTAAAAGTTTGGGGTAAGTAAAATATTTCTTAAAATATATTTCTTTAAAGAAATAAATACTTTTATTCTATAAGAATGCATTAAAATGATTTTTAAAACAATTTGGCATTTATAATGTTACAAAAGATTTATATTTCAAATAAATATATTGAAATGGAAAACAGTTATTTAAAATTGTAATAATATTTCACAAGATTAGTTAAAATAAAATTATTTTATTTTTTATTTTTTTTATTTTTTTGCAGCCATGGTGAGCGTAAGAGACTTCTTTCAAGAGCATTGAAAAAATCTTGCCAACTCAAACAGAGAGTTTGTGTATTTAATATTTATTTTAATTATTTCACTTCAAATGGAAATTCATGCCTTCATACAATTTATGTCTACAAAATGTTATGCAAAAAAGTTTCAAATAGTTTCAAGCATTTAAGCAGAAGCCTGTAGATCAAAAGGTCTTCAAGATCATTTTACTCGGGTGTCTAGTCAACTTTTCATTAGGTCACCTTTTTTTAATTTGTTAATGTAGATGTAAGTGTGTATTGCATGTAAATGTTGCTCTCTGTATTAATGTAATGGTTAAAGTTTGTGTTGTTGTCATTTCAAATGTCTGTAATTGAGGTTTCTACTGATTCATGTTTCTTGTGGTCAATTCTACAGTGATAATCCACACATTGAGCCCCCTCTAGTGGATGAACCTGCACCTGACACCGTCTCTGAAATCCACAACAGCGATGATGGTGAGTCCAGATGCCATTCAAACGACCGTACTAACAAGCACACAAATCTTTCATAAAGACACACTGTTGCCGTTATCATCAGTCAGCTCACTATCATGGAAGCTCCTGTTTCACGCCCTCGTGTGTCCATGCACCTTTTCTGCAGCTCCAAACCTGTCATGATAAATGTGCTCTAACCTGCCTGGCTTCCCACGCAATAACCCTTTTTCTTTCCCTTGTGCTCTTTCTTCCCTCTCGCTCTCTCCCCTTCCTGTCCTCTCTCTTTTTGTCTTCCTCTGTTTTTCCTGTCTTTAAGTAGTAAAGTCAGGGTCCTTGAACGTTTCAGAGTCTGACCCCATTGAGGCCATCGCACATTTTGACTACTCTGGACGCACCAACCGTGAGCTTTCCTTTAAGAAGGGGGCGCCTTTGCTGCTGTACCACCGTGCATTAATATTTCACAAGATTAGTTAAAATAAAATTATTTTATTTTTTTTTTATTTTTTTTTTGCAGCCATGGTGAGCGTAAGAGACTTCTTTCAAGAGCATTGAAAAAATCTTGCCAACTCAAACAAAGAGTTTGTGTATTTAATATTTATTTTCATTATTTCACTTCAAATGGAAATTCATGCCTTCATACAATTTATGTCTACAAAATGTTATGCAAAAAAGTTTCAAATAGTTTCAAGCATTTAAGCAGAAGCCTGTAGATCAAAAGGTCTTCAAGATCATTTTACTCGGGTGTCTAGTCAACTTTTCATTAGGTCACCTTTTTTTAATTTGTTAATGTAGATGTAAGTGTGTATTGCATGTAAATGTTGCTCTCTGTATTAATGTAATGGTTAAAGTTTGTGTTGTTGTCATTTCAAATGTCTGTAATTGAGGTTTCTACTGATTCATGTTTCTTGTGGTCAATTCTACAGTGATAATCCACACATTGAGCCCCCTCTAGTGGATGAACCTGCACCTGACACCGTCTCTGAAATCCACAACAGCGATGATGGTGAGTCCAGATGCCATTCAAACGACCGTACTAACAAGCACACAAATCTTTCATAAAGACACACTGTTGCCGTTATCATCAGTCAGCTCACTATCATGGAAGCTCCTGTTTCACGCCCTCGTGTGTCCATGCACCTTTTCTGCAGCTCCAAACCTGTCATGATAAATGTGCTCTAACCTGCCTGGCTTCCCACGCAATAACCCTTTTTCTTTCCCTTGTGCTCTTTCTTCCCTCTCGCTCTCTCCCCTTCCTGTCCTCTCTCTTTTTGTCTTCCTCTGTTTTTCCTGTCTTTAAGTAGTAAAGTCAGGGTCCTTGAACGTTTCAGAGTCTGACCCCATTGAGGCCATCGCACATTTTGACTACTCTGGACGCACCAACCGTGAGCTTTCCTTTAAGAAGGGGGCGCCTTTGCTGCTGTACCACCGTGCATCTGACGATTGGTGGGAGGGTCGCCACAACGGCACTGATGGACTGGTGCCGCACCAGTACATAGTAGTGCAAGACATGTAAGCTGTCAGGTTTATTGACTTGAACTGCTGATACTAGTAGTTACTTATCTATTGTACTGATCAGTAAGACCGCTCATAGTGTATGTGAATTCTAGAGATGTCTGTGATTTTGTGTGATAGGCCGGATGGATATGCAGGCAGAGGAAGTCCCAAAGCTGACCTAGAGGCTTCCCATGATGCTGTGGAAGAGAAGGTGTCCACCAGAGCCAGTGCTAGCTCACCCACTGGAGGTCATGTAGCTGATATCTACCTAGCTAACCTCAACAAGTAAGTTAACTGCTCATATGGTCTTCATTAATAAAAATGGTGTGCAAAACAGAATATACAATGTTAAAAATATTAATTAAAATTTAGAAAGGCAGATTATATATGTTATTCCGTATTTAGGTATTTAGTAGTAAGTATTTTAAATATTTAAATTATTTTCATTATATGTGACACTGGACCACAAAGTCTTAAGTCGCTGGGGTATATTTGTAGCAATAGCCAAAAATACATTGTATGGGTCAAAATTATAGATTTTTCTTTTATGCAAAAAATCATTAGGATATTAAATAAAGATCATGTTCCATGAAGATATTTTGTAAATTTCCTACCGTAAATATATCAAAACGTAATTTTTGATTAGTAATACGCATTGTTAAGAACTTCAGTTGGACAACTTTAAAGGCGATTTTCTCAATATTTAGATTTTTTTGCACCCTCAGATTCCAGATTTTCAAATAGTTGTATCTCGACCAAATATTGTCCTATCCTAACAAACCATACATCATTGGAAAGCTTATTTATTCAGCTTTCAGGTGATGTATAAATCTCAATTTTGAAAAATTGACACTTAAGACTGGTTTTGTGGTCCATGGTCACATGTCACACACACACACACACACACATATATATATATATACATTATAGACAATAAAAATTTAAAAATAATTAACTGATTATGTGAAGTATATATATATATATATATATATATGTGTGAAAATGATGA